>NC_069499.1:951890139-952102639 GCF_027579735.1 Bombina bombina
CACAAACACCACAGAAATGTAAAAATAGCCTTGGTCCCAAACGGACAGAAAATGGAAAAGTGCTGTGGTCATTAAGGGGTTAAAATTACATGCCCTATCGGAATCATGCAAGTTTAATGTTGACTTTCCTATCCATTTAATGGTTCTTTAAGGCTGGCAAGGGCATTTGGTGATTGGAGTTAGTGACTGAAGTGTTAGGTAAGGTTGGCAAGAACCCACTTTTGTTTTTTTAATTATTATTTGTTAAATTAATGGCTAGCGTTCCTGGTTTTTGATACTTTTGTAGTAAAAGTATAATAAATGGTGTGGCATTTTCCAGTACAACAATGTTGACATGTTTTTAGCCCAGCGGGTCAGTAATTGCTTGTTGGTGGTTTAGTATGGAAAGGGTTGTCACGGGTTTCATTCCATTCATGCCATTATATTTGAAAGATCCAGATATCTACTACTGTACATTGTTGCAGAAAATGGACAGTGGTTTCTAGGAGAAAAAAAAAAGAAACACAAAACATAAGTCTGTCTCAAGTACATTACGCTTGAAAATATTTGTGGTAACATTTTTCAGGCCAAAATTATTGGAACTCTAATTAGTTATATCATCAATATATGGCTATACATTAAAAAACATGACAATAATAGTTTTCTTAAAGGGACAGATGCATTTTTAAACCGCTTTCCAATTTACTTTTATTATCTAATGTACTTTGTACTCTTGGTATTATTTGTTGAAAAGCATACTTAGGTAGGCTCAGAAGCAGCCATGCACTACTGGGAGCTAGCTTCTGATTGTTGGCTACATATATATGTCTCTTGTCATTGGCTCACCCAATGTGGTCAGCTGCTAGCTCTCAGTATTGTATTGTTGCTCCTTCAACAAAGGAAACCAAGAGAATGAAGCAAATTTGATAATAGATGTAAAATGGAAAGTTATTTAAAATTGTATGTTCTGGCTGAAACATGAAAGAAAAAAAATCAAGTTTCATGTCACTTTAAATTCATATTAGTATTTTTTTATGGTATTTTCTTTTAAAACTAAAATTACTTAACAAATATTATTTAAATAAAGCAAATATAGTGAACTGAATATAACTGTCACCTATTAACAAAGAAAAAAAATCACATCAAATATGTACTAAACATACAAATAGGCTATAAGGCATTGGACTTATCTATACCAAATAATGTTAATTGATTTAATGTTAACAATATAACAATGAGGCATTGTGAATGGTAAGAAGGGATCATGTCATTTGCTTGTTTGGTTGTTCTGCTTTTGCTTGTTTGCATTTTACATTTTTTCATTAAAAGTGGGCAGGACCACATTTTCCAATTACCCTGTATATTTAGTATTATTCTATATTTAATACTTAGAGAACTAATCTTTTTTCCGTGGCCGGACTGTTATCCGACTGACGCTTGTCCGACGGACATTTGTCCGACGGACAATATTCTGAAAGACATTTATCCGGCTGCTGGGTGGGAATGAAGCTTAAAAATCACGGTTTTATAACATTTTTAATAGTGGACTGACAAAAGACAATTAAATCAACTTATATATAACATTTATAACATTTTTAATAGTGGACTGACAAAAGACAATTAAATCAATTTATATATAACATATTAATTATAATATTATAATTATAATAATTATATTATGTGTTAAAAGTACATCGTGAGGGTAGGGACCCATGGATAGGTTCCCAGAGGCGGTTGCGGTGCCCGAGTCACTGATTGTAACAGAAAATTTTGGATCGTATCTGCCCTCGGCCGAATGTATCTTGATTTATTTAAGTAAATCTTATATATTATGTGCTATTGCCTTTAAAAAGTCTAATCTTGAGTATTCACTGTATTTTTCTAAAACTTTCATTATCCTGTTGTTTATGATTTCATATTTTTTTTTTGGTTTTCTCAGTTCAACTCCAGAATCAATTTTTTCAATTGTTAACTCCCATTCTGCTTGTTCTTTTCTTATTTTTGAAACTAGTCTGCAAATGCTTGGGTGGGTTATAGACATTCGTTGGTCAAATGCTCTGTGCCATCCTTCTAGAGAGTTGTTTGTTCTAGGTAACCCTAGTTTTGTTCTTTCAAAAGTGTTCCACATTGTAATATCGAAAGTAGGTTTTCTTCTTGTACCTTGTTGTAGTTCGCCAATCCAGGTTTTTTCAAAATAATTTAAAAATTCAGATAAAATGTTACTGTTTTGTTTTTCTATTGATTTTACAAAGTCATTAAATGTTTCAACTACATCTTCCACTGGCACAAATGCTAATGCTTCTAAGCATTTTATGATCAGAGCATTTTTTTCATTATTATACCATATTTTTAAGCCCAAAGATTGTATTTTTCTCCACAGGCATTGGGAAAAATGGAAAAAGCATCCATAAATTATTGTATTTTGTAAAAAATTTGTTATGCAATTTATTGCTGCTCTTTCAAAATCTACAGTAATTGATATAGGATTGATATCTGGATTTTTTTCTTTTATAATACTAAAAATTAAATTATAAGTTTCCTGATTTTTATTTTTTGATATGCAGTATACTAATGGTATGGTATGGTTATCTTCTATTAAAACATGTATTGTATACAACTGAAAACCTAAAGGAGCTGAGTCAAATGTTCCGTCACAGAGCCAGTGTTGTTTTTTTGAAAGAAGATCTACATTTTTTTTAGTAGACAGAATGATTAAATTTCCACTTTCGTACATGATGAAATCTTCTCCTCTGGTTGTTTTTCTTAAATCATCATTTAAAATGTTTACATTTGGTGTTGCTCGATGTCGCCGTACCATTCTGGCAAGAGTTTCTTTTTAAGGTAGAGCTCCTGCTGCTTCAAGGGGGAAATTAGATGTGCAATTTTGTATTATGCTTGATGTTACTTCTTCTGAATTTTTAGCAACTTCTTTTATTTTTTCAATTGTTTTCATAGATAAAATTCTTGCTGCATTAGGTGGATGTGAATGATTTGATGCATCTTTTTCAATTATATCATTAATGGTTTTTAGCCTTCCTCCACAAAAACCTTTTTTTTCACATCTCCAATATGTTACATTTTCTTTTTTTTTGTCTACAATGTATGCATAACCTTCATATAACATTTTTCTTCCTCCTTTACACGTCTTTATGAACTCCATTTTTTTAATTTGATGTTTATTTTAAATTTATTTATTTAAGTGTTTGTGTTGTTTTTTTACCTCAGTAGCCACAATATATATTTAAATTCTCCACTTTTTTACTGATGACAATTACGCAATTACGTGATTACGTGATTGCGTGATTGTGCTGTTCGGCGTGCAGTCGGAAGCAGTGTATCTCGGACATATGTCTGACGGACAAATGTGCTTCGGTATTTTGTCCGTCGGAATTTTGTCCAAGCACCCTTTTTTCATAGGCACAGAGTTGGAAGACCATTCAGACTTCAAGAATGGTCAATTGAAGTGGATTTAGAAAGAGAATACAATTTTAAACAACTTTCCAATTTACTTCTATTATCTAATTTGCTTCATTCTCTTGATATCCTTTGTTATCAAGAGAATGAATCTAAATAGGCTCAGTAGCTGCTGATTGGTGGCTGCGTATAGATGCCTCGTGTGATTGGCTCACCCATGTGCATTCCTATTTCTCCAAGAAAAGATATCTAAAGAATGAAGCAAATTAAATAGGAGAAGTAAATTGGAATGCTGTTTAAAATTGTATTCTCTATCTGAATCATTAAAAAAAATGTGGGTTTCATGCCCCTTTAAGTTTTGCACAGGGTGTAAGATCAGCAGTGGCTACAGTTAACTCAATATGGTGGATCTTTTTTTTTTCTCCATTGATTATTCTTTACCCAAAAAAACAGAATAGAAAAGAGGGGCTATGGAACCACTACCTACTGCTATTCATAATAGCTATAGTTACAGGATATATTTGCTAGTATCATTTAGTGGCTCTTATAACAAGTAATATTCACCACTGTTGCTTGGGCTGCTGAAATGTGATTGCTTGGGACCTGCAACGGACAGCTACTGTCCAGCAAAAATGTTGAGATCACTTGAAGATCACATGCCCTTATTTCTCGTTCTGCAGTTGGTGCCATGCCTTTGATTTCCATTAATTGTACTGAATAGTGATCTTTATTGGGTACCTAATGTAGGTGTCCATAGCAGGCAGATTCCCATTATCTACAAGAGGGTCCCCCGGGACCCTCATGATTCAGATAAAGCCTACACTATTAAGCAACTTTCCAATTTACTTCTATTATCTGATAAGCTTAGGTTGGTTGCTATCCTTTCTTGAAAATCATGCCTAGGTAGGCTCAGGAGCTGGGAGCTAGCTGCTGATTGGTGGCTGCACATATATGTCTCTTTTCATTGGCTTACCCATGTGTTCAGCTAGCTCCTTCTTCAATAAAGGACACCAAGATAATGAAGATAAATTGACAATAGAAGTAAATTGGAAAGTTGTTGAAAAATTTGTGCGCTATCTGAATCATATTTTTCTGAAGGAATATTGTTAAAATGAGAGTTTGCCTGCAGCCTCTGTCTCTTTATAGAATGCATAGCCAACATATTAAAGGGGGCATGAAACCCATTTTTTTTTCTCATGATTTAGACAGTCCATGAAATACTGAACATCTTTTCAATGAATGTCTATTATGTAATGTGCTTTATTCTCTTGGTATCCTTTGTTGAAAAGCACACCTAGGTAGGCTTACTAATGGGAGCTAGCTGCTGATTAGTGGCTGCACGTTAGCTTCTTTTGTTTTGATTTCCTCACCAGATGTGTTTAGCTAGGTACGATGAAGGCATTGGTGCTCCTTCAATAAAGGATACAAAGAGAATTAAGCAAATTTCATAATACAAGTAAAATGGAACATTGTTTAATACTGTATGCTCTATCTGAATCATAAAAGAAAAAAGGGGTCCCTTTAAGTTAGCCCCCATTGGAATATTTAATGTGTGTAATGAAAGTAAAACAGTTTCAGAACTGTAAAAGGTTTTAAGAATAAACCGGAAAAGCAAGTTACTAACTGAGATAGAATTTATGTTCTGCAAAGAAAACAAATAATTGTAGTATAAGAATAAAGCAACTTAATAATGAATATTAATGACCTAAAATACTTGTTGATTCCTTTTATGTGCTAATATTAACTTTTTTGTTTTGCAGAATTAAACTGCAACAAAAGCATGAGTTTATTTCAACAGTTATAAACCATGGTCAGATTGAAAACTGTATGCTAAAGGTATGATAGAGAAATAGAATTATAAATAAGTATGCTACATAAAGGAAAACTGTGTCTAATGATGAACAGATTTAATAGCTTTGGAAATGCAGAATCATTACTTTGTATTATAATTGTCTGATATGTGTTGTATTATGTGACAATGCTTATTTAGAATTAGAATTCCTGAACTCATGTACTACATGTAAAGTTTACTGTGCAAGATTGTTATCTTTTCATTTGTCAGGGAGCTTTATATGAACAATCTGAACATTTTCATGAAGGAGGCAAATCCAAATAATGCCCAAAATTGCTGGAATATTCACAAAGTATGTAATATGTGGGTGGGTGTGTTCTTTGACTTATGGCTCCAGAAATTCTAGGTAGAAAATAAAAGTGTTTCACTACATTACATGTGGCAGATCATTTCTGTTTAACGAAAGTAAAATAGAAAAACATGAAGGGGGTTTCACAAATCCAATTTTACTTTCCTAGATTTATGATTTCTAATATGAATTAATTTCTACAAATAATTACAACTTATTAAATCTATTCCCAGCTTGTCCTCTTTGTGAATGCATTTTACCAAGAATCTAATTGTTCAGATATGTATTCAGAAAACCTAGATGCATATATCTCAAAACAGGAAAGGTTAATAGTCATATACTGTATGCATTCTCAGTTAAATTTGAGGAAACCACTTGAAGCATTCAATTGCTTTTGTTTGATTTGTTCATTGTAAACAGCTGAAAGTTTGTACATTTTGACAATAAACCTGACAAAACAGCCACTTGTAATCTGGCTCATAGTGGGGGGGATTATTCCATCCATATGACCAGAACAATATTTGTGAAGCATCTACTAGAATATAGAGGGCTATTTACTACTTTTACATACATATACCGTACATATAATCAGAACATGCTTTTTATTTGCAATTACTACACTGTAGTTACCTTGTCTATGAAATACTAACTGCTACTATATAGCTCTATATTTATCTATGATCCTCATTATTGAAACAAAATGTTAAAGGGACATTGTACACTAAATTTTTCTTTGCATAAATGTTTTGTAGATGATCCATTTATATAGCCCATCAGGGGCGCGATCCGATATACGGCGAAGGTTTCGGCGCAAGCGTGGAAACCTGCGCCGCCCATAGTTTCAGCTCGCAACTCGAGCTATCACATATACGGCGCCGTCAGATGCTAAAGTGCCGTAAGTCTGACAAACTAGCGATGTCCAGAAATCTGCGTAAGTACAAATTTCTGGAGTCGCCAGTGACTTACGGCACTTTAGAAACTGCCGCCGCCTACAAAAGCTGACTAAATTATCTTATCACCCGTTACTGTCTAACACGCCTCCCAAACATAGCCCGACACGTATACCCCTCTATCCACAATCCCCCCTCTCACTCCTAACAATAAATGTATTCACCCCTAAACCGCCGCTCCCGGACCCCGCCGACAGCTACATTAACTATATTACCCCTAATATGATCCCCCTACACCGACGCCACCTATTTTAACTATATTACCCCCTAATGTGAGCCCCCTACCCCGCCGCCACATACATTATATGTACTACCCCCTAATCTGACCCCCTTACACCGCCGCCACCTATATTAAAATTATTAACCCCTAATCTAACCCCCCTACACCGCCGCCACCTATATTAAATGTCTAACCCCTAATGTGAGCCCCCTACACCGCCGCCACCTACATTAAAATTATTAACCCCTAATGTAATCCCCCTACACCGCCGCCATCTATATTGAAATTATTACCCCCTAATGTGAGCCCCCTACCCCGCCGCCACCTATTTTAACTACATTACCCCCTAATCTAATCCCCCTACACCGCCGCCACCTATAATAAATGTTTTACCCCCTAAAACACTAAAATGTCCCTACCCTAAACTACAAATAGCCCTGAAAAGGGCCTTTTGCGTGGCATTGCCCCAAAGTAACCAGCTCTATTACCAGCCCTTAAAAGGGCCTTTTGCGGGGCATTGCCCCAAAGTAACCCGCTTTATTACCAGCCCTTAAAAGGGCCTTTTGCGGGGCATTGCCCCAAAGTAACCAGCTCTATTACCAGCCCTTAAAAGGGCCTTTTGCGGGGTATTGTCACAAAGTAATCAGCTCTTTTACTTGTAATCTGACCCCCTACACCGCCGCCACCTATATTAAATATATTAACCCCTAATCTAATCCCCCTACACCGCCGCCACCTATATTAACTATATTAACCCCTAATCTGACCCCCCTACACCGCCGCCACCTATATTAACTATATCAACCCTAATTATATTAGGGTTAATATAGTTAATATAGTTATTATATTATATATATTAACTATATTAACCCTATCTAACCATAACACCCCAAACTTAATTATAATTACAATAAATCTAAATAATATCAATCTTATTAACTAAAATATTCCTATTTAAAACTAAATACTTACCTATAAAATAAACCTTAAGATAGCTACAATATAATTAATAATTACATTGTAGCTATTTTAGGGTTTATATTTATTTTACAGGTAACTTGGTATTTATTTTAACTAGGTACAATAGCTAGTAAATAGTTAATAACTATTTAATAGCTACCTAGTTAAAATAATTACCAATTTACCTGTAAAATAAATCCTAACCTAAGTTACAAATACACCTACACTATCAATAAATTAATTAAATAAACTACAATTATCTAAACTAAAATATAATTAAATACACTAAACTAAATTACAAAAACAAACAAACACTAAATTACAAAAAATAAAAAAAGATTACAAAAATGTTAAGCTATCTTAAGGTTTATTTTATAGGTAAGTATTTAGTTTTAAATAGGAATATTTTAGTTAATAGGATTAATATTATTTAGATTTATTGCAATAATAATTAAGTTAGGGGTGTTAGGGTTAGATAGGGTTACAATAGTTAATATACAGGGAGTGCAGAATTATTAGGCAAATGAGTATTTTGACCACATCATCCTCTTTATGCATGTTGTCTTACTCCAAGCTGTAAAGGCTCGAAAGCCTACTACCAATTAAGCATATTAGGTGATGTGCATCACTGTAATGAGAAGGGGTGTGGTCTAATGACATCAACACCCTATATCAGGTGTGCATAATTATTAGGCAACTTCCTTTCCTTTGACAAAATGGGTCAAAAGAAGGACTTGACAGGCTCAGAAAAGTAAAAAATAGTGAGATATCATGCAGAGGGATGCAGCACTCTTAAAATTGCAAAGTTTCTGAAGCGTGATCATCAAACAATCAAGCGTTTCATTCAAAATAGTCAACAGGGTGGCAAGAAGCGTGTGGAAAAACCAAGGCGCAAAATAACTGCCCATGAACTGAGAAAAGTCAAGCGTGCAGCTGCCAAGATGCCACTTGCCACCAGTTTGGCCATATTTCAGAGCTGCAACATCACTGGAGTGCCCAAAAGCACAAGGTGTGCATGGCCAAGATAAGAAAGGCTGAAAGACGACCACCACTGAACAAGACACACAAGCTGAAACGTCAAGACTGGGCCAAGAAATATCTCAAGACTGATTTTTCTAAGGTTTTATGGACTGATGAAATGAGAGTGAGTCTTGATGGGCCAGATGGATGGGCCCGTGGCTGGATTGGTAAAGGGCAGAGAGCTCCAGTCCGACTCAGACGCCAGCAAGGTGGAGGTGGAGTACTGGTTTGGGCTGGTATCATCAAAGATGAGCTTGTGGGGCCTTTTCGGGTTGAGGATGGAGTCAAGCTCAACTCCCAGTCCTACTGCCAGTTTCTGGAAGACACCTTCTTCAAGCAGTGGTACAGGAAGAAGTCTGCATCCTTCAAGAAAAACATGATTTTCATGCAGGACAATGCTCCATCACACGCGTCCAAGTATTCCACAGCGTGGCTGGCAAGAAAGGGTATAAAAGAAGAAAATCTAATGACATGGCCTCCTTGTTCACCTGATCTGAACCCCATTGAGAACCTGTGGTCCATCATCAAATGTGAGATTTACAAGGAGGGAAAGCAGTACACCTCTCTGAACAGTGTCTGGGAGGCTGTGGTTGCTGCTGCACGCAATGTTGATGGTGAACAGATCAAAACACTGACAGAATCCATGGATGGCAGGCTTTTGAGTGTCCTTGCAAAGAAAGGTGGCTATATTGGTCACTGATTTGTTTTTGTTTTGTTTTTGAATGTCAGAAATGTATATTTGTGAATGTTGAGATGTTATATTGGTTTCACTGGTAAAAATAAATAATTGAAATGGGTATATATTTGTTTTTTGTTAAGTTGCCTAATAATTATGCACAGTAATAGTCACCTGCACACACAGATATCCCCCTAAAATAGCTATGACTAAAAACAAACTAAAAACTACTTTCAAAACTATTCAGCTTTGATATTAATGAGTTTTTTGGGTTCATTGAGAACATGGTTGTTGTTCAGTAATAAAATTAATCCTCAAAAATACAACTTGCCTAATAATTCTGCACTCCCTGTATATAATATAATAACTATATTAACTATATTAACCCTAATATAATTAGGGTTTATATAGTTAATATAGGTGGCGGCGGTGTAGGGGGGTCAGATTAGGGGTTAATATAGTTAATATAGGTGGCGGCGGTGTAGGGGGGTCAGATTAGGGGTTAATATATTTAATATAGGTGGCGGCGGTGTAGGGGGATTAGATTAGGGGTTAATATATTTAATATAGGTGGCGGCGGTGTAGGGGGTCAGATTAGGGGTTAATATATTTAATATAGGTGGCGGCGGTGTAGGGGGATTAGGGGTTAATATATTTAATATAGGTGGCGGCAGTGTAGGGGGGTCAGATTACAGGTAAAATAGCTGATTATTTTGTGACAATGCCCCGCAAAAGGCCCTTTTAAGGGCTGGTAATAGAGCTGGTTACTTTGGGGTAATGCCCCGCAAAAGGCCCTTTTAAGGGCTGGTAATAGAGCTGGTTACTTTGGGGCAATGCCCCGCAAAGGGCCCTTTTAAGGGCTGGTAATGGAGCTGGTTACTTTGGGGCAATGCCACGCAAAGGCCCATTTCAGGGATATTTGTTATTTAGTTTAGGGTAGGGACATTTTAGTATTTTAGGGGGTAATACATTTATTATAGGTGGCGGCGGTGTAGGGGGGTCAGATTAGGGGTTAATATAGGTGGTGGCGGTGTAGGGGGGTCAGATTAGGGGTTAATATATTTAATATAGGTGGCGGCGGTGTAGGGGGATTAGATTAGGGGTTAATATATTTAATATAGGTGGCGGCGGTGTAGGGGGGTCAGATTACAAGTAAAAGAGCTGATTACTTTGTGACAATGCCCCGCAAAAGGCCCTTTTAAGGGCTGGTAATAGAGCTGGTTACTTTGGGGCAATGCCCCGCAAAAGGCCCTTTTAAGGGCTGGTAATAGAGCTGGTTACTTTGGGGCAATGCCCCGCAAAAGGCCCTTTTAAGGGCTGGTAATAGAGCTGGTTACTTTGGGGCAATGCCACGCAAAAGGCCCTTTTCAGGGATATTTGTTATTTAGTTTAGGGTAGGGACATTTTAGTATTTTAGGGGGTAATACATTTATTATAGGTGGCGGCGGTGTAGGGGGATTAGATTAGGGGTTAATCATTTTAAAATAGGTGGCGGCGGGGTAGGGGGATTAGATTAGGGGTTAATCATTTTAAAATAGGTGGCGGCGGGGTAGGGGGATTAGATTAGGGGTTAATCATTTTAAAATAGGTGGTGGCAGGGTAGGGGGATTAGATTAGGGGTTAATCATTTTAATATAGGTGGCGGCGGGGTAGGGGGCTCACATTAGGGGGTAATAATTTTAATATAGATGGCGGCGGTGTAGGGGGATTACATTAGGGGTAATAATTTTAATGTAGGCGGCGGCGGTGTAGGGGGATCACATTAGGGGGTTAGACATTTAATGTAGGTGGCGGCGGGGTCCGGGAGCGGCGGTTTAGGGGTTAAACACTTTATTAGGGATTGCGGTTGACAGGTAGATAGACATTGTGCATGCGTTAGGTGTTAGGTTTTATTTTGAAGGCAGTTTAGGGAGTTACGGGACTCTAATACTCAGCGTAAGGCTTACTATGCCTGCAATTTGTGGCGAGGTGAAAATGGAGTAAGATTTCTCCATTTTTGCCACGTAAATCCTTACGCTGTATATTGGATACCAAACTGCATGGGTTTGGTATACCTGTCTATGAGCCAAAAAACTACGGCCGAAGGCAGAAATATACGAGCGCAACTTCTATGTTACGCCATATATAGGATACCGAACTAGCGCAATATTTGGCGTCGCCAGCTTTTGCGGGCGACGCTGCATATCGGATAGGGCCCCTGGTAGTGTTTTTAGAGAAATGTATAGTTTTGCTTATTTTATAAGAACATTGTGCTGATTTTCAGACTAACCAAGCCACACAGTTCCAAATGTATACATGCTATGTTCTGTTTATGTTATCTGTCTTTTCATATGCAGGGAAGGAGGGAGGTGGGGAGTGTCTGTTCTTTTTTGATTACTCAGCTCCTTTCAGTGGGTACCCCAGACAACCTCATCAACAGTGCTAAACTGGGAGCATCTAAGTAAGTTTTTAAAATGTTTTATACTGGATGTTTAGATCAGTATCTGTGTATATTCTTCTTTATAGTAGTGTCTGCTACATGCAGTTATATGGAAATTGGTGTATACTGTCCCTTTAATGCTTGCTTATAGTTCATGTTTCCCTTTTTTTCATTGTCTAATATAATTTACAGAGTGATCTTGACATTTGAGATTTATTATTCACATGGCTAAAAACAAGGCCGGATTTACAGCCCAAGTGCCTGTAGGGACCAAAATCTGAAGCGCCCCCGTTCACTGTTCATCACTCTGCCGGCAACCTTCACGTGCGGTGAAATAACATAATTTATGCTTACCTGATAAATTCCTTTCTTCTGTAGTGTGATCAGTCCACGGGTCATCATTACTTGTGGGATATTAACTGCTCCCCTACAGGAAGTGCAAGAGGATTCACCCAGCAGAGTTGCTATATAGCTCCTCCCCTCTACGTCACCTCCAGTCATTCGACCAAGGACCAACGAGAAAGGAGAAGCCAAGGGTGTAGTGGTGACTGGAGTATAATTTAAAAAATATTTACCTGCCTTAAAAAACAGGGCGGGCCGTGGACTGATCACACTACAGAAGAAAGGAATTTATCAGGTAAGCATAAATTATGTTTTCTTCTGTTAAGTGTGATCAGTCCACAGGTCATCATTACTTGTGGGATACCAATACCAAAGCAAAAGTACACGGATGACGGGAGGGATAGGCAGGCTCTTTATACAGAAGGAACCACTGCCTGAAGAACCTTTCTCCCAAAAATAGCCTCCGAGGAAGCAAAAGTGTCAAATTTGTAAAATTTGGAAAAAGTATGAAGCGAAGACCAAGTTGCAGCCTTGCAAATCTGTTCAACAGAGGCCTCATTCTTAAAGGCCCAAGTGGAAGCCACAGCTCTAGTGGAATGAGCTGTAATTCTTTCAGGAGGCTGCTGTCCAGCAGTCTCATAAGCTAAACGAATTATGCTACGAAGCCAAAAAGAGAGAGAGGTAGCAGAAGCCTTTTGACCTCTCCTCTGACCAGAGTAAACGACAAACAGGGAAGACGTTTGTCGAAAATCTTTAGTTGCCTGTAAATAAAATTTAAGGGCACGAACTACATCCAGATTGTGCAAAAGACGTTCCTTCCTCGAAGAAGGATTTGGGCACAAGGATGGAACAACAATCTCCTGATTGATATTCCTGTTAGTGACTACCTTAGGTAAGAACCCAGGCTTAGTACGCAGAACTACCTTATCCGAGTGAAAAATCAAATAAGGAGAATCACAATGTAAGGCTGATAACTCAGAGACTCTTCGAGCCGAGGAAATAGCCATTAAAAATAGAACTTTCCAAGATAACAACTTTATATCAATGGAATGAAGGGGTTCAAACGGAACACCCTGTAAAACGTTAAGAACAAGGTTTAAACTCCATGGTGGAGCCACAGCTTTAAACACAGGTTTAATCCTGGCCAAAGCCTGACAAAAAGCCTGAACGTCTGGAACTTCTGACAGACGCTTGTGTAACAGAATGGACAGAGCTGAGATCTGTCCCTTTAAGGAACTAGCGGATAACCCCTTTTCTAAACCTTCTTGTAGAAAAGACAATATCCTAGGAATCCTAACCTTACTCCAAGAGTAACCTTTGGATTCGCACCAATATAGGTATTTACGCCATATTTTATGGTAAATCTTTCTGGTAACAGGCTTCCTAGCCTGTATTAAGGTATCAATAACTGACTCAGAAAAACCACGCTTTGATAAGATCAAGCGTTCAATTTCCAAGCAGTCAGCTTCAGAGAAGTTAGATTTTGATGTTTGAAAGTACCCTGAATCAGAAGGTCCTGTTTCAGAGGTAACGACCAAGGTGGACAGAATGACATGCCCACCAGATCTGTATACCAAGTCCTGCGTGGCCATGCAGGCGCTATTAGAATCACTGATGCTTTCTCCTGTTTGATTCTGGCAATCAATCGAGGAAGCATCGGGAAAGGTGGAAACACATAAGCCATCCTGAAGGTCCATGGTGCTGTCAAGGCATCTATCAGGACCGCTCCCGGATCCCTGGATCTGGACCCGTAGCGCGGAAGCTTGGCGTTCTGTCGAGACGCCATGAGATCTATCTCTGGTTTGCCCCAACGTCGAAGTATTTGGGCAAAGACCTCTGGATGAAGTTCCCACTCCCCCGGATGAAAAGTCTGACGACTTAAGAAATCCGCCTCCCAGTTCTCCACTCCCGGGATGTGGATTGCAGACAGGTGGCAAGAGTGAGACTCTGCCCAGCGAATTATCTTCGATACTTCCATCATTGCTAGGGAGCTTCTTGTCCCTCCCTGATGGTTGATATAAGCTACAGTCGTGATGTTGTCCGACTGGAACCTGATGAACCCCCGAGTTGCTAACTGGGGCCAAGCCAGAAGAGCATTGAGGACTGCTCTCAATTCCAGAATGTTTATTGGAAGAAGACTCTCCTCCTGATTCCATAGTCCCTGAGCCTTCAGAGAATTCCAGACAGCGCCCCAACCTAGTAGGCTGGCGTCTGTTGTTACAATTGACCAGTCTGGCCTGCTGAATGGCATTCCCCTGGACAGATGTGGCCGATAAAGCCACCATAGAAGAGAATTTCTGGTCTCTTGAATGGAATGAAGGACACGGCATGCATTTTGAAGTTTTGTTAACCTGTCCTCTGTCAGGTAAATCTTCATTTCTACAGAATCTATCAGAGTCCCCAGGAAGGGAACTCTTGTGAGTGGAAAGAGAGAACTTTTCTCTTCGTTCACTTTCCATCCATGCGACCTTAGAAATGCCAGTACTATCTCTGTATGAGATTTGGCAGTTTGAAAGCTTGAAGCTTGTATCAGTATGTCGTCTAAGTACGGAGCTACTGAAATTCCTTGCGGTCTTAGTACCGCCAGAAGAGTACCCAGAACCTTTGTGAAGATTCTTGGAGCCGTAGCCAGTCCGAATGGAAGAGCTACAAACTGGTAATGCCTGTCTAAAAAGGCAAACCTTAGATACCGGTAATGACTTCTGTGAATCGGTATGTGAAGGTAAGCATCCTTTAAATCCACTGTGGTCAAGTACTGACCCTCTTGGATCATGGGCAAAATTGTTCGAATAGTTTCCATCTTAAACGATGGAACTCTTAGGAATTTGTTTAGGATCTTTAAATCCAAGATTGGCCTGAAGGTTCCCTCTTTTTTGGGAACTACAAACAGATTTGAGTAAAACCCTTGTCTTTGTTCCAACCGCGGAACTGGATGGATCACTCCCATTAATAAAAGATCTTGTACGCAGCGTAGAAACGCTTCCTTCTTTGTTAGGTTTGTTGACAACCTTGACAGATGAAATCTCCCTCTTGGGGGAGAGGATTTGAAGTCCAGAAGGTATCCCTGAGATATGATCTCTAACGCCCAGGGATCCTGAACATCTCTTGCCCAAGCCTAGGCGAAGAGGGAAAGTCTGCCCCCCACTAGATCCGGTCCCGGATCGGGGGCCCTCAATTCATGCTGTCTTAGGGGCAGCAGCAGGTTTTCTGGCCTGTTTGCCCCTGTTCCAGGACTGGTTAGGTTTCCAGCCTTGTCTGTAGCGAGCAACAGCTCCTTCCTGTTTTGGTGCAGAGGAAGTTGATGCTGCTCCTGCTTTGAAATTACGAAAGGAACGAAAATTGGACTGTCTAGCCTTGGCTTTGGCCTTGTCCTGAGGCAGGGCATGACCTTTACCTCCTGTAATGTCATCAATAATCTCTTTCAAGCCGGGCCCGAATAAGGTCTGCCCTTTGAAAGGAATATTAAGCAATTTAGATTTAGACGTAACATCAGCTGACCAGGATTTTAGCCACAGAGCTCTGCGTGCCTGAATGGCGAATCCTGAATTTTTAGCCGCAAGTTTAGTTAAATGTACTACGGCATCTGAAATAAATGAATTAGCTAACTTAAGGAATTTAAGTTTGTGTGTGATGTCATCTAGTGTGGATGATTGAAGTGTCTCTTCCAGAGACTCAAACCAAAATGCTGCTGCAGCCGTGACAGGCGCAATACATGCAAGAGGTTGCAATATAAACCCTTGTTGAACAAACATTTTCTTAAGGTAACCCTCTAATTTTTTATCCATTGGATCTGAAAAAGCACAGCTATCCTCCACTGGGATAGTGGTACGCTTAGCTAAAGTAGAAACTGCTCCCTCCACCTTAGGGACCATTTGCCATAAGTCCCGTGTGGCGGCGTCTATTGGAAACATTTTTCTGAATATAGGAGGGGGTGAGAAAGGCACACCGGGTCTATCCCACTCCTTAGTAACAATGTCAGTAAGTCTCTTAGGTATAGGAAAAACGTCAGTACTCGTCGGTACCGCAAAATATTTATCCAACCTACACATTTTTTCTGGGATTGCAACTGTGTTACAATCATTCAGAGCCGCTAATACCTCCCCTAGTAACACACGGAGGTTCTCAAGCTTAAATTTAAAATTTGAAATGTCTGAGTCCAGTTTATTTGGATCAGAACCGTCACCCACAGAATGAAGCTCTCCGTCTTCACGTTCTGCAAACTGTGACGCAGTATCAGACATGGCCCTTGCATTATCAGCGCACTCTGTTCTCATCCCAGAGTGATCACGTTTACCTCTTAGTTCTGGTAGTTTAGCCAAAACTTCAGTCATAACAGTAGCCATATCTTGTAATGTGATTTGTAATGGCCGCCCAGATGCACTCGGCGCTACAATATCACGCACCTCCTGAGCGGGAGATGCAGGTACTGACACGTGAGGCGAGTTAGTCGGCATAACTCTCCCCTCGTTGTTTGGTGAAATATGTTCAATTTGTACAGATTGATTATTTTTTAAAGTAGCATCAATACATTTAGTACATAAATTTCTATTGGGCTCCACTTTGGCATTAACACATATAGCACAGAGATATTCCTCTGAATCAGACATGTTTAACACACTAGCAAATAAACAGCAACTTGGAAATACTTTTCAAAGTAATTTACAAATAATATGAAAACGAACTGTGCCTTTAAGAAGCACAGAAAAATATTATAACAGATAAAATAATTAAGTTATAGCATCAATCTTTGTCAGAATATACAGTTTTAGCAAAGGATTGTTCCCCTCAGCAAATGATAACTAACCCAGGCAGCAGAAAAAAATACACAAATAAACGTTTTTTATATCACAGTCAATACAATCAGCACAGCTCTGCTGTATGATTACTTCCCTCAAAAAAGACTCTTGAGATCCCTGAACTCTGTAGAGATGAACCGGATCATGCAGGAAGAAAATGAACCTCTGACTGAGTTTTTCTGATGCATAGTAAAAGCGCCAAAAATGGCCCCTCCCCCACACACATAACAGTGAGAGGGATCAGTGAACTGCTCTAATTTAAATCAAAACTATTGCCAAGTGGAAAAAAAGTGCCCAAAACATTTTTTCACCCAGTACCTCAGAGAAAAAAACGTTTTTACATGCCAGCAAAAAAACGTTTTACCTCAATAATTAATTGTCATTTAAAACCTATTGCAAGTCCCTGCAAAATAGGTTAAGTCTATGTATACAGTTTAAAAGCCAGAGAAGTACCATTTCCCAGAAAACTGAAGTGTAAAATATACATACATGACAGCCTGATATCAGCTACATCTACTGCATTCAAGGCTGAGTTTACATTATAACGGTATGGCAGGATTTTCTCATCAATTCCATGTCAGAAAATAATAAACTGCTACATACCTCTTTGCAGATTAATCTGCCTGCTGTCCCCTGATCTGAAGCTTACCTCTCCTCAGATGGCCGAGAAACAGCAATATGATCTTAACTACTCCGGCTAAAATCATAGAAAAACTCAGGTAGATTCTTCTTCAAATTCTACCAGAGAAGGAATAACACACTCCGGTGCTATTATAAAATAACAAACTTTTGATTGAAGATATAAAAACTAAATATATCACCATAGTCCTCTCACACATCCTATCTAGTCGTTGGGTGCAAGAGAATGACTGGAGGTGACGTAGAGGGGAGGAGCTATATAGCAACTCTGCTGGGTGAATCCTCTTGCACTTCCTGTAGGGGAGCAGTTAATATCCCACAAGTAATGATGACCCGTGGACTGATCACACTTAACAGAAGAAAACAGCACCGCACGTGTTCAGCAGGATTCTATATTAAGGCTGCCGCAAGAATTGCACATTCACAGGAAAGCCAGATACTGCACATCTGTAACACTCCCAGCAACCTTAACAAAGAAGAAAACCACTGACAATAGCAGCTTATATTTTATTTATTTGAGTTTTTATGAACTGTGAACATTTAAACTATTATATGTTGTAATGCTTTTATTATTGCTTAATCAATTAATAATCTTTTTATTTAGTAAATGACAACATAAAAATTAAAACCTGGACCCACCAACTTTAAAACACAGTTCATATTTTCCGTATTTAATGGAAAATACGACCTTGGTTCAAGGTTATATGCCAATATCTTTCATCAATTATATTGTTATATAAGGTTAAAAGAAACCAAATGATTGGTAAAAGGCATTAGAATGGTTTTAAAATGACTGCACCCCCTAATATTTTAGCAATATCCCAGAAGCACTGAGTGGCATTATATGCAAACGTTAGCAAAAAATATTTGCTGAGGTTTGAAGTTAGGTGGTATCACTAGCAAAGACTTCCTTAGTTTCCACATTGAAATTTATACCTCTTCTGCCACTGTATGCTTTCTAATCCTAAAAGCTATCAGTACTTCGCTTTTATGGAGCAAGAAGCGGTCACCAAGATGGTGGCATCTATGGACGGACAAAATGGGTATGGGCAGTCCGTGAAGGGGCTGCTAACCAAGAAGCACATTGGGTACTAAAGTAATGACCCTAACCAAACAGGTGCTGAAAGGTTACTGCTGCTCAGAGGTGACTCGAGAAGGCTTCTCTTCAATCAGAATACATCAAGGAATGGGGCGGAGCTATGGAAGGGGCCATGGAAAAGTAAATACTGATGGCTGTCATCCAGCGACCTTATCAAAGATTGCCACCGCACATTCTCAATGCTGTTAGATCACTGCCAACGGCCATCTCAGTTAAGGTCGCCACCTGCGGGGGGAAATCGGTATTAATAATAGGCCAAAACAGGTGCCACTCTATGGAGGGTGCCTGTAGGCACTTGCCTACTCTGCCTTATTATAAATCTAGCCCTGGTTAGAAAATTGCATTTTCAACTACTACTATGAGTGTGGGTTATTTTCTGTCATATTACAAAAGAATGTAAATCCTGAGGTCTGACAGATTCCATTTTAGATATTTTGTTTCACCTTAATCTCTGAAATTTTGACTTTTAAGGACAGATGTTAAGGATCCATTGGCCTCCTATGTTATACGGATTTAATATTATACAAACTGCCCTCTGCAAAGCTGAATATTTTCTTTATTTTCCTATTATTTAAATAATTGTTCAATTTTATAGTTATCTTTTAATTTATTTATCTTTTATTTAATTATCCATTATTAAAGTAATGGTAAATCCTAGTGTTTGTGAAAGGCTAGGATTTACCAGTGGAAGAAATAAAGGGGGCTTTCAGTCATGAAGTATAAAATACTTCATGCTGAAAGTTCTTTTATTTGTCTGAAGCATTCGCCGCGTCTCAGGCAGCCCGCTGCAGAATGCTATTTTGCTGTGAGTTGACGTTCCCACCTCTTAGCCAATAGCTGTGTGGGCCATCTGGCGCCATTGCGGATAGCTAGCACGCTATTGGCTAAGAGGTGGATAACTCACCTCACAGCAAAATAGCGTTCTGCCGTGGGCTGCCTGAGACGCTCAGTGCGGCGAACGCTTCAGACAAATAAAGGAACTTTCAGCATAAAGTATTTTATATTTGATGACTGAAAGTCCCCTTTATTTCTTCCACTGGTAAATCCTAGCGTTTCACAAACTCTAGGATTTACCATCACATTAATTTATTACAAAAGACACATAAGTGGTTGTATGTTTCTGGTCACTTATCCTGCACCTCAAGCAATCCAATCTTATTAGGTTGACTTGTTACTGTAGATGATGTGGATTTGAAGCTTATTTCAACTGTATCTGTGCAGCCAGAAATCAGCTAAAATACATTAAAACTTTTACACAACTTTTTTTTTCAATGCGTTTGAAAACATTTTTAAGAAAAAAAATATCCTTTTCTCATGTAAACCATTTAGGAAATATTAAAAAGGTTCTGCAAGATTAATCCCACAGAGTAAGCAGCAGGAGTTAATTAAATAGGACAATGAATAACCTTTTCTGAGCCTGATTGGAGGCTCAGCTGATTTAATTGCTGTCCTAATTGATAATTAAAACTCCAATAGGTTACAGCACCTGAGTGAAAATGACAGTTTCTTTGGTATTTTTGGAAGCTTACTGATCTCAGAGATGCTGAACAGTAATTGCAATTGTTATCTCACAGTACACAGGAGCATAGTTATCTACTGAATGAATAAGGAGCTTTTTGTACTGTTAAAACATTATGTACCACGAACAAAAGATTTTAAAATCTCAGCTTATGCAGGACGCAAAAAGAAACAGAAAGCTAATGGGAAAAAGCAATTGACAATGTTCTTAGTGTGAGTCTTTAGCACTCTGCATCCATAGCTACATGCACAAACTTATGATTATCTATGGGTGGTTATTGTACAATTCAGTCTTTCACATTACAAGGCAATATTTTAGCATACTGACCAAGCATGAGCAAAACAAAAAAATACTGCTTTGATCAAAGTTTGAATTCTAGCAACAGCCTAAGGAGACTACAAGATTTCAGACTTGATATAGTAACACATTCAGAGAACCATATCTTTAGCACACTTATCATATTGCTTTATTTCATTCTATAGGCTTAAATACATCATATAAATGTCTGTATTTAAAATGTGCCTGATATTAAGTTTGGGATATTGTGGTTAGTATATTTGCAGTGGGGAGGCTGCTACAAATAGTTTAATGGGCTAAAACAATAGATCCTATGTAATTTAGGTACCAGAATGATGGGTCTATATTAAAAGATCGAAGTACACAAGACAGAATTCCCCCTCCCCTTGATCCCCCTAGGCTGAGGCAAAATGATAGTTAAGATGGGGACATCACAGCACATCGTATCTATAGTTTTTTTAAGTTTAGGGATTTTGTATTTTCGAGATTTTGATTTTTGAAATTTAAAAATTTTGGGATTATGATCTTTCGGGATTTCAATATTCTGTTTTATGGTATTAGGGATTTTGATTGCCTCTCCAGAATCATAGCTACTGGTGTCAGAAACTTGTATTATCACTAAATACAATAGAATCCAGTCAATAAAATGAAGCTGCTTTAAAAAAAAATCTAGAGCCGCCATTATTTAAATTTTTGCACATTGGCTCCATTATAGTAACTTGGATCTAGCCCTATGTCTAAAAGGACATTAAACACTTTGGATTGTAATATGAAATATTCTGAAACTTTTGTTGGTGCTTTTTTTGACACTGGATCTATGCAATGTGGCACCTTCTGTTTTCTTCTCTTTTTAAAATAAACATTTAGATTCCTTTTTGGAAGATGTGCTGCCTGTTGAAGATTCTATTTTTACTAACAGAGACTGTATGTCCATTTGTTTTGCATTATTAAATATAATATCCTGAATTTTTTGGGTATCCACTGAGTCCCTTTCTATATCCTTCCATTTTTTGCTTGTTTGTTTTTTTATTTTATTTATTAATTTATAATAACTTTACAATATCAATTCATTATTTATTTTTTCATGTTTTTCTTATAATTTAATTCTGAAAATTGTGTGCTTTTCAATTCCTCTTAAAGTAGGAAGTGCAGACCCCAGACTTGATACTCCTATATTCCACAAAAGTCATTTGTTGCACAAATTTGTTGTCCTATTTCTCCATTGGATCCAGAGCTGTCAGGTGGTGCCGTGAACTGTTGTAGTTGGCCTGTTTCTCCATTGGATACGAAGCAGTCAGGTGGTGCCGTGAACTGTTGTGGTTGATTATTCAGCATGTTTGAAGTCTATACGAAGATGCTGTTCCTCTGTCACCCTAAAGCTTTGGGTACCAAGGCAGTACTACAACCGGTGCACTCGATGAAGTGATGCTAGACTCTTTTTGGTGGTAAGCGCCATTGTTTTGTTTTGGAAAAACATTTGTTGTACACTCTAGTAACTCATTTCTAATTGTCCCTAATTGTCCTCACCAGAGAAGTAAACCCAGAATACAACATGGTATCACTTATTGGCACTAAAATATCAAAATTCTTTTTATTCAATATTTAAACAACTAATATAATTTTAAATATTTAATATCCGTGACCCATTTCTACTAGGAAAAATATAATTACATCTTCTACATTTGGTCTTCAGCATTTATTGATTTCGGGTGGACATGATCCGCTATAGCGGATCATGTCCGTCCGACATTTAGTAAATAGGCCCCTTAGAATGAGCTGTTCATGAAACTTAACTGTGCTGTTGCAAGTATGCCAAAAACTGCACTGGATTTTATTCACTCTGCTTCTATCATTGTTTTCTTGATTCTTGTTATATGCATACAATTTGTCAGTGATGTTGAGCAGTAAACCGTAAATAGATGAATCATTTAGTTCTCTAGCGGATACATATTATAGAAGCAGAGCTATATCAGAGGTAGCGTACATTTTTAAAAATTCCTACAGGATGTTGATACTTAGAAGCCAAACGATTGATTAAAATGGATGAATTTGTATATAATTTGCCTAACCTTGAGAATTTAGCAATATGTACCAACATATTTGAGATTATAACTAAAATATTAAATAGACAGAAACCACCTTGAGATTTTTATAAAAAAATGTTTAGTTATGCATAATGATACAACTTTGCAATATATTTATTTTACCCCATTTTCATGTAAATTGCGCTCTGAAAACTGATTGGATTCTACTTCTGAGAAATGGACTGGCTTTACCAGATAAAAACTGCAAAACAATGGCATTTATACTAACATTATGACTGTGCCTAGCCTTGTTGTTCTTGGCCTAAGCCAAGATTAGCTCCTCCAAGTAATGCAAATGGTGGGTGGAGTTTGGCTATATGTTAAGATTTGACTGATATGTTATTCTTTAGGAACACAACATGATCTTGAGAAACTCTCTCAGATAGAGAGACGAAATGCTAATGTGTCCAATACAGGCCTCCGTACACTTCACCCAGCCGGAAGATTGTTACAAACCAACTGGACACAAGAAGCCGTGGTGTTGAGTGATATGCTATTACCAGTGTACATTGTGTACGTGCATTTTTAATTGCCTATATTGTTTAATAAATATTTTTACATGAGTCACAGGTGTGCTCTGCTTGTCTGTTTTTAGACTTTCCCACACTATTGCCCTGGAAACCATCCCAAATGCCTTTGGGTGGCTCAGAAAGTAAAGAGCACCTGGATGCTTGATAGTGTAAGGTCAGGTAATTACAAATAGGATTTAGTCCAGACCAAAAGTCAACCAAGGACTTCCTATCCAGAATATTGGCACAGTCAAAACACCAAAGTCACATTTATTAGGTGCAAATGTTAAGCGTGGAGACAAAACACCGAACTTGAATACAGACATTTTCTTTGATAACTTCTGCTTCAAGCCACTCCCAATTGGGAAATTCTGGCTCCTTCTACAATCTCCTTCCACTAGCAGGAGACCTAGAACTTTCCCTAGGCCGTTCCCAGCCAGCCTGGCCATGCCTCCCAGAGCCTTGTCCACTTCTGCTACTTGTCACCTGCTGAATAGAAGAGATAAGAGCCTCAGACCCTAAGTCTCACTCTACTTGTGCAATACTGCTGACTACCTGCCACAGGACCATCCCTGACCTATTTAACCCACCCATGCCAGTACCCTTCACAGGAGAGTCTGAAGGAGCTGCACTAAGGCAGCCAATTCCCCTACCTGGCTCGATGTAAAAGGTGCTGCAGGAGTTTCTTCACCTGGGCTATCCTCCTCCAAATTGCTGTAGGCCATATTCACCCAAAATGAACCTCTGTCCAGGTCCAGTACAGTCGGAGAGCTGTACGGGGAGGATCATCAGACACTTCCAGATTTCCTGCTGAAAAACATAATACATCAACACCTGCACTCAAGTCATTTCCAAACTCTTCCTAACACCAGCTAGCGTGCCCTGTGACTTCACCTCCTCAACATGCCTCCGGTTGCTGCTCCCGCTCCAGTAGGGCTCTTTTCCCCTTGCAGCACAGGACTTAGCTTCTCAGGAAGACGGGACCTCCGCAACGGCCTAGGCCTACTCAGGGCCTCCTTAAAGTTTGAAGACTCCATCCAGCTCTGCTCCTCATCAGCTAACAGCCGTTTCCATATCCATCTTGCTCCCCTGCTCTCCGCCAGTGCTGTCACCACCTGCAGAAGATCCTGGACTCCCTCCATGACAGTAAGTATCTTGAGATTCTTACACACCAAGCTTTAAATTAAAACTTCTGCCCACTTCCTCCACACTACCCCTTATAAAATCTCCTATTCTACACCCCTTCACCCACGCTTGACCCTTAATTTTCACAAGTCCACAGAGGGGGGTTACCCACCCCTCCCTCAGTAATGCAGGGCGCCTTAACAGTAGTGGACCTTCTCAACAGAGGGCTTTAGTGCAAAAACATTTAAGGGCCCCCTACCAAAGGTAACTTAGTAATAAGTAATAGCAGTAATATAAATTCTTCTCTGTATAATGATTTTGATTATATTTATGTATATACATATACAATGATAATGAATATTCTGCACTTTATAATAATACTGAGTACTGTTTCCGTGGGAACTTACAATCTATGGGTAGGAGGATGAGAAACAGGAGGTGGGGACAGCAAAGGTGGGAATGATGTTAGTGTGGAGTTAGATGAGGGCAACTATTATGCAAGTGGAATTCATTTGTTAGTGAGCTGGGTGATAAGCTTCTCTGAACAAGAAGCTTTTTAGGGAGTGTTTAAAGAAGGAGAGGTTGGGGGATAATCTGACAGTTCGAGGAAGTGCGTTCCAGAGGGTTGGTGCTGCATGAGAGAAGTCCTGTAGTCTAGCATGGGAGGAGGTGATGGTAGAAGATGCAAGGAGCAGATCATTGTTGGATCTTAGGGGACGGGCTGGAGTATATTTGTTGATGAGTGAGGACAGGTAGGGAGGGCTACATTGGTAAGGGCTTTGTAGGTCAGAGTGAGAATTTTTAATTTAATTCTGCTGTGAATGGGAGCCAGTGAAGGGACTCATAGAGGGGTGCAGCAGATACAGAGCATCAGGAGAGGTGAATTAGCCTTGCCAAGGCATTTAGGATGGATTGAAGAGGGAGGCCAGTTACTAGGTTATTACAGTAGTCAAGCCGGGAAATTACTAGGGAATGAATTAGCTGTTTAGTAGTTTCAGGACTCAGAAAAGGACGCATTTTGGAGATATTGCATAGGCGGTTGAGGAAAATATGTGCTTCCAAAATTGTAGCAGCGAACATGACTATATTTTTTTAAATAGAAATGTAAGCAGATTCTACTAAAGATGATGTAGGAGGCAGAAAATTAGAGAATGCTCTGTTTGTGTGTCTTTATGGGTCCATATAATAATACAGATGCATCAAAATATGTTTTAATTGACAGGTTTATAAGTCAAAACAGTGGGCTAGATTTGTCTTCGCTCGTTATGCTACCGAAGGGTTTCATTCAGGTGAAATCATGTCTGAAATTCACCCTGCATCATTTCTCTTATCTTTTTCAGCCAATCAACCAGTGGTCATTCGTCCCATTAACAGATATAGGGCTATATTACAAGTAGCGAGTTATTGATTGTTGCGGGTGCAATAAGCAATATTGTAACTGCACTAACTTGCACGTGTGTTACCAACTGAAAATAATTGGTTGCGGTTGAGTATAAAATTGTCCTACTAAAGATGATGTAGGAGGCAGAAAATTAGAGAATTTTCTGTTTGTGTGTCTTTCTGGGTCCATATAATTATACAGATGCATTGATATATGTTTTAATTGACAAGTTTATAAGTCAAAAGAGTGGGCTACATTTTTATTCGCTCGTTATGCTACCGAGGGGTTTCATTCAGGTAAGATCATGTCTGAATTTCACCCTGCATCATCTCTTATCTTTTTCAGCCAATCAACCAGTGGTCATTTATCCCATTTACAGATATAGGGCTATATTACAAGTAGAGAATTATTGATTGATAAGCAATATTGTGACTTCGTTAATTGCATGTGTGTTACAAGCTGAAAATAAATGGGTGCGCTTGAGTATAAACTTTCCGCTCATTGGGTTAGTGCGAGTGAAGACTTTGCTTAAAGTGTAAGGGTTCATAGAAAATCTCCACCAAACACATTAAAAATGCATTCAAATAAAATGTTACACTCATATATACACTATCTGCTAAAAAATATTTATATAAATATTAAATATATATATATATATACCTCTGATGAAGAAGGGAGTATATTCATAAGTACCCTTCGAAACGAGTAAGGATTTGTTTTCATTTATTTGTTAGCTTGGTCACTTGCCAAATTCCTAAGAGTGTCTCCATTTTTGAGCGTTTGTGCTCATGATACGGAACTGTTGATGTTTGATGCTCATACTATTTTCAAGCTGTCGTATGTGGACTTCATCTCTAATCAATGCTGTATACATACCTCATATTGTGAGGTTTTTAAATGTGAGTTTAATGATCACTTGTGTGCCTTTGTTTTAATAAATGGTGTTACACTATGAACTATTTCTCTGGTTTTGTATTCTATATCACTAATGAGAGATTGACCCATACAGTACTTTGAGGGGATTACCAGCCATACGACAGTAATTCCTGACTGCTGGAGACCTGTCCTTTTCGGAATCTTGACTGAACACCGCTCCGTCTATCAAAGTTCCATACTCTGGGAGGTGCTAAGCTATTTGATCGACACATCTTACACTTACTTCATATGGATTGGGGGCATTTGAAGTACGGTATCTCACAAAAGTGAGTACACCCCTCACATTTTTGTAAATATTTTATTATATCTTTTCATGTGACAACACTGAAGAAATTACACTTTGCTACAATGTAAAGTAGTGAGTGTACAGCCTGTATAAAAGTGTAAATTTGTTGTCCCCTCAAAATAACTCAACACACAGCCTTTAATGTCTAAACCGTTGGCAACAAAAGTGAGTACACCCCTAAGTGAAAATGTCCAAATTGGGCCCAATTAGCCATTTTTCCTTCCCGCCGGTGTCTTGTGACTCATTAGTGTTACAAGGTCTCAGGTGTGAATGGGAAGCAGGTGTGTTAAATTGGGTGTTATCGCTCTCACACTCTCTCATACTGGTCACTTTAAGTTCAAGATGGCACCTCATGGCAAAGAACTCTCTGAGGATCTGAAAAAAAGAATTATTGCTCTACATAAAGATGGCCTAGGCTATAAGAAGCTTGCCAAGACCCTGAAACTAAGCTGCAGCACAGTGGGTAAGATCATACAGCGGTTTTACAGGACAGGTTCCACTCAGAACAGGCCTCGCCATGGTCGACCAAAGAAGTTGAGTGCACATACTCAGCGTTATATCCAGAGGTTGTCTTTGATAAATGAGTGCTGCCAGCATTGCTGCAGAGGTTGAAGGGGTGGGGGTCAGCCTGTCAATGCTCAGACCATACGCCGCACACTGCATCAAATTAGTCTGCATGGCTGTCGTCCCAGAAAGAAGCCTCTTCTAAAGATGATGCACAAGCAAGCCCGCAAACAGTTTGCTAAAGATAAGCAGACTAAGGACATAGAATACTGGAACCATGTCCTGTGGTCTGATGAGACCAAGATAAACTTATTTGGTTCAGATGGTGTCAAGCATGTGTGGCGAAAACCAGGTGAGGAGTACAAAGACAAGTGTGTCTTTCCTACAGTCAAGCATGGTGGTGGAAGTGTCATGGTCTGGGCCCGCATGAGTGCTGCCGGCACTGGGGAGCTACAGTTCATTGAGGGAGCCATGAATGCGAACATGTACTGTGACATACTGATACTGGGCCACAGGGCAGTATTCCAACACACCTCAAAGATGACCACTATCTTGCTAGAGAAGCTGAAGGTAAAGGTGATGGACTGGCCAAGCATGTCTCAAGACCTTAACCCTATTGAGCATCTGTGGGGCACCCTCAAACGGAAGGTGGGGGAGCGCAAGGTCTCTAACATCCACCAACTCTGTGATGTCGTCATGAAGGAGTGGAAGAGGACTCCAGTGGCAACCTGTGAAGCTCTGGTGAACTCCATGCCCAAGAGGGTTAAGGCAGTGCTGGAAAATAATGGTGGCCATTGGCCACACAAAATATTGACACTTTGGGCCAAATTTGGACATTTCCACTTAGGGATGTACTCACTTTTGTTGCCAACGGTTTAGACATTAATGGCTGTGTGTTGAGTTATTTTGAGGGGACAGCAAATTTACACTGTTATACAGGCTGTACACTCACTACTTAACATTGTAGTAAAGCATAATTTCTTCAGTGTTGTCACATGAAAAGATATAATAAAATATTTACAAAAATGTGAGGGGTGTACTCACTTATACTTATACTGAGTGGGGATCGTGTTTGAATTGCCTTTTTTGGATTACGGACTCTATATATTCTTTGCAATCATATATATCTTTGCATTTATGTTTTTATGCTGAACATTTTATTTGCACATGTTTTTATGCTGAATATTCTTTTTGCACATGTATTTTTAGTCTTAGTTTTAATTAATTTTAATTAATTAATTTTATTAACTTATTATTATTATTGACATGCATTTGTACTATTAGATTATATAAGATATTGATAACACCTTTATCCTTAAACTCGCAGCATAGCTCCATTCTTATTCTTGTTGTTGTTATATATATATATATATGCACTTGCTATCAGCTAATTAGCTAATAAAATGCACCACGTCTTGTGCAGCGTTCACTCTTACACTTCACTGCTGGGATATACGTGCTCATTGGACTTAGTCTCCCTTTTTTACTTTTCATACACACACACACACATATATATATATATATATAAAAGGGTTAAAATGAATATGGTATTTGACAATGTGTTTGACTGGAAAGGGCTATAATGTATGTGTGTATATATATATATATATATATATATATATATATATATATATGTGTGTGTGTATGTGTATTGGTGTGTGGTTTTTTTAAAGCAAGCTCCATTGAAGTCTATGGGGAGAAGACGTTGTTAACACGGTCGCAATATCCAAAGTCCTGAAATTAGCATGCATCGTGTTATACTCGGATACTAACTTTTTAAAACATACGCTATTTCACTGGAGTTAAAAGTTTACTTTGGGTGCAATTAGCGTGCAAATTAAAAAAAATTGATAGCACTCCCCTTGTAATCTAGCCCATATTTGTGTTAAATGGTCCAATACATGATATCTTGCACAGCAAACATGAACTGCTACAGACACAAATAAACAATAAACACAACATTCACACTTGGAAAATAACGGCTAGATTTAGAGTTGGGCGGTAGCCGTGAAAACCAGCGTTAGAGGCTCCTAACGCTGGTTTTTACCGCCCGCTGGTATTTGGAGTCAGTCAGGAAAGGGTCTAACGCTCACTTTCCAGCCGTGACTTTTCCATACGCCATTTGCGTATGCTATCTTTTCAATGGGATATTTCTAACACCGGTATTTAGAGTCGTGGCTGAAGTGAGCGTTAGAAATCTAACAACAAAACTCCAGCCGCAGAAAAAGTCAGTAGTTAAGAGCTTTCTGGGCTAACGCCGGTTCATAAAGCTCTTAACTACTGTGCTCTAAAGTACATTAACACCCATAAACTACCTATGCACCCCTAAACCGAGGCCCCCCCACATCGCTGCCACTCTATTAAAACATTTTAACCCCTAATCTGCCGACTGCAAACCGCCGCCACCTACGTTATCCCTATGTACCCCTAATCTGCTGCCCCTAACACCGCCGACCCCTACATAATATTTATTAACCCCTAATCTGCCGCCCCCGCTATCGCTGACACCTGCATATTTTTTTAACCCCTAATCTGCCGCTCCGTACACCGCCGCAACCTACATTATACCTATGTACCCCTAATCTGCTGCCCCTAACACAGCCGACCCCTATATTATATTTATTAACCCCTAATCTGCCGCACCCAACGTCGCCTCCACCTACCTACAATAATTAACCCCTAATCTGCCGACCGCACCTCACCGCTACTATAATAAAGTTATTAACCCCTAATCCGCCTCACTCCCGCCTCAATAACCCTATAAGAAATAGTATTAACCCCTAATCTGCCCTCCCTAACATCGCCTACACCTAACTTCAATTATTAACCCCTAATCTGACGACCGGATCTCGCCGCTACTCTAATAAATGGATTAACCCCTAAAGCTAAGTCTAACCCTAACACTAACACCCCCCTAAATTAAATATAATTTAAATCTAACGAAATAAATTAACTCTTATTAAATAAATTAATCCTATTTAAAGCTAAATACTTACCTGTAAAATAAACCCTAATATAGCTACAATATAAATTATAATTATATTGTAGCTAGTTTAGGATTAATATTTATTTTACAGGCAACTTTGTATTTATTTTAACCAGGTACAATAGCTATTAAATAGTTAAGAACTATTTAATAGCTAAAATAGTTAAAATAATTACAAAATTACCTGTAAAATAAATCCTAACCTAAGTTACAATTAAACCTAACACTACACTATCAATAAATAAATTAAATACAATACCTACAAATAACTACAATTAAATAAACTAACTAAAGTACAAAAAATAAAAAAGAACTAAGTTACAAATAATAAAAAAATATTTACAAACATTAGAAAAAGATGACAACAATTTTAAACTAATTACACCTACTCTAAGCCCCCTAATAAAATAACAAAGACCCCCAAAATAAAAAAATGCCCTACCCTATTCTAAATTAAAAAAGTTCAAAGCTCTTTTACCTTACCAGCCCTGAAAAGGGCCATTTGCGGGGCATGCCCCAAATAATTCAGCTCTTTTGCCTGTAAAAAAAAACATACAATACCCCCCCAACATTACAACCCACCACCCACATACCCCTAATCTAATCCAAACCCCCCTTAAATAAACCTAACACTAAGCCCTTGAAGATCTTCCTACCTTATCTTCACCATGCCAGGTTCACCGATCCGTCCTCCGAAGTCTTCATCCAAGCCTCCGTCTTCATCCAAGCCCAAGCGGGGGCTGGCGATCCATAATCCGGCTGAAGTCTTCTATCAAGCGGCGGCTGAAGAGGTCCAGAAGAGGCTCCAAAGTCTTCCTCCTATCCGGGCAGAAGAGTAGATCCGGACCGGCAACCATCTTCTTCAAAGCGGTGACAAGCGGCTCCATGTTGAAGACCTCCGGCGCGGATCCATCCTCTTCTTGCGACGTCCTAAGTCCGAATGAAGGTTCCTTTAAGGGACGTCATCCAAGATGGCGTCCCTCGAATTCCGATTGGCTGATAGGATTCTATCAGCCAATCGGAATTAAGGTAGGAAAATTCTGATTGGCTGATGGAATCAGCCAATCAGATTCAAGTTCAATCCGATTGGCTGATCCGATCAGCCAATCAGATTGAGCTCGCATTCTATTGGCTGTTCCGGTGCTGGAGGCAGGACGGTGCCTTCCTGACTGATAGCCTGTTTGGTGAATGCCTTTCTTGGCTTTTGGGAGTCTTTGCCCAAGAGGAGAGTTTACCGGACAACTCTGAGGTTCCGGTTTGCCTAGCCAGCACCACATCTTGGTGCTTTTATACACGTGAGTGGTTCTAAACTACAATCTTAAAATCTGATTTAATATACGGAATTATGCTATGTGGCGCCTTCTCTATTTCATTATATTTAATAACTTTATTATAGTAGCGGTGAGATGCGGTCGGCAGATTAGGGGTTAATTATTGTAGGTAGCTGGCGGCGACGTTGTGGGGGGCAGATTAGGGGTTAATAAATATAATATAGGGGTCGGCGGTGTTAGGGGCAGCAGATTAGGGGTACATAGGGATAATGTAGGTTGTGGCGGTGTACGGAGCGGCAGATTAGGGGTTAATAATAAAATGCAGGGGTCAGCGATAGCGGCGGCAGCAGAATAGGGGTTAATAAGTGTAAGGTTAGGGGTGTTTAGACTCGGGGTACATGTTAGGGTGTTAGGTGCAGACATAGGAAGTGTTTCCCCATAGTAAACAATGGGGCTGCGTTAGGAGCTGAACGCTGCTTTTTTGCAGGTGTTAGGTTTTTTTTCAGCTCAAACTGCCCCATTGTTTCCTATGGGGGAATCGTGCACGAGCACGTTTTTGAAGCTGGCCGCGTCCGTAAGCACCGCTGGTATAGAGAGTTGCGGTAAATATGCTATACGCTCCTTTTTTGGAGCCTAACGCAGCCCTTTTGTTAACTCTAAATACCAGCGGTATTTAAAAGGTGCGGCCAGAAAAAAGCACGCGTAGCTAACGCACCCCTTTGGCCGCCCAACTCTAAATCTAGCCGTATGTGTTTTGCAAAATGGGACCAGAAAATACGTGTTAATGTTAAATATTTGCATGACTATTTTATTATGTTAAAGTGGTCTCATTGGATAGAACCACGACAAAAGGGGTTGGTTGTGGAAATTCTGAGGTGATATGGGGCATTCTCAAGGCGTGGTAGTGATTTTTCATCTAAACAGGCACTCAACATGCAGGATTTAGATAGATACAATTGCCTATGTGATCATGCCTCAACATCTTAAAGCTGACAAGGTAGTCTTTTTTTGTTTTATTTTTTTATTGTCTTGAACTTTTTTCTAGTTTTCTTTTATACATATGTTAGAGGGAACTGTTTTGAAGAAGTTCTCTGCTGCAGGGTGTTAGTGCTTGCAAGATAGAATCATCTCTTTTAAATGAATATAAATGTGCAAAAAGAAAATGCTCTTATATATTAAAGCATTTTATTATTGCATTATTGCTTGCATATTACTATGTGTTTAACCTAGTTTATGTTAGCTCTAGAGCAGGGCACGACTGGCTAGCTAAACTTATCTGGTGAGCCAATGACAAAAAACAAATTTGTGTAGCCACCAAACACCAGCTAGATCACAGTAGCGTAGGATATGTACATATTGTTTTCAAAAAATGATACCAAGAGAACAAAGTACATTTCAGAATAGAAGTGCATTTAAAAGTGTCTTAAAATGACATGGTCTATCTGAATCATGCAAGTTTAATTTTGACTTTCCTATCCCTTTAATTGCAATGGAGATGATCTTGTCACCAAACAATCTGAGTGGCGGGTACAAATCTTAGAATTTTGCCATTTTTGAGTGGTTGTGTTTTATTAGGTGTAACGGGGTTTGGCCTAGGCCCACAATTACCCCTGTGGGTCTTTACCCCAGCTACCTCCATGTGCTCTGTAGGCTGATCCTGAGTCTCCGCTACCTGGGAGTTGGGGTACATGACTGTGGCAGTGCCTCCACCTGACTGGGCATCCAGGGCAAGAATGGGTTTCCCAGACAGGAACATAATAAATAACTACAACACACACAGTAATAACAGTAAAACAGTATGAACATGTATTAAAGGATTATGGCAAATAAAAAATAAGGCAAGAAATACAGTGGCTAACTAACACACCAACTCTCTCTAACCAGGCCCAGCACCCTCCCAAACAACCTGCGAACCCACCCTCAGGCTTCACCCTAATGGCTGATGGGTACCAGTTGGTGCACAAAAATGTTGGGGCCCTTTAAGGTAATCCACATGCATTTAAACAGTTACAGCTCATAGGAAACTGCAATCCACAGGAAGAGCTGTTTATAAGTTTCTGTGATGGACAGAATGCCCTGTCAATTTGACAAGGGGAGAGGATACTTCTTACCACTAAACAGGATTCATCTGCACAGGCTGAAAGAAAACTCCAAGGTCTGCCAGTCATTTACTTTGTCTGCATTCTTCTCCACAGCTCTCTCACAGGGTCAGACTGCAGCTGGCAGCATACACTAAATCAGCAGAGGAATGCTGTTACTTTACAAGATGAAGTCTGCAGCTCTCTCACAGCCAGGCCTCACACATACCTTCACTGCTCTGACATGTCTGCTTCCTCCTGTGTCTTACACTCTTTCAGTTTCACTTGATCACATGACCAACCAGTCTAATAGTTACCTAGGCAACTTCTCCTGCAGACTGTATACAGGTGCAAAAGTGCAACAGGAAAATGTTCAACAGGAAGGGCTACATAGGCAAGGCATTTATGAATTTTGGCCAACAACATGCATATAGTTAAGTCATTGTTTACAGATTGTTTATACACACACATATATTATTATTATTTAATTTTTAATATTAGTATTTCTAACTTTTATTCAGCAACATTCAAAGTTCAATATGGTCCCTCAAGTAAAACACCCCTTTTATTTTTTTTTAAATTTATTTTATGAGAATTCTGCAATATACAATACATAACACCAGACCCGGCCTAGGGGTTACACAGTACGGCCAGGAATGGATGAGAATACTACAATTTTTCAACAAATTATTGCAACTTTTTAAACATGTTATTCAGTCATAGCAACAGTAAAAATTTCCTAACAAGATGAGTTGGGGGAAGGAGGGTAGGGGAACAGAATCAAATGGACCGTCCCTGAACTCCACAAAACTACCGTGAGTGGGGATAAGATGTGGTCAGTACACAACCTTCAAAGGCTATTCCTGAGACTGTAAGGCTGGCGGGGTCAGAGTCAAATGAGTCAATGTGTTAATGCTAATGTTCCCCTGGTTTGGTGGGGGGGGGGTATTGTAAGGGGATATCAATAAAGGTGTCATCCAAAAGGGTAGGAGGAACTTGCAGTGGAAGAAGTTATGACTAAAAAACTGATTGGAAGAATCACTATCCATCCTGCTGCTCTCAAGTCAGGGAGTAAGTTAATCATCTAGGATGCTACAGGTTTTAGGTGTCATAAGAGTCTCCCAGGGTTCCCAGATCTGGGCATAAGTGCCCATTTGTCTCTTGGCCAGATACACACCACTCTCCATGGATTTGAGATATTCAACTGTCTCTAGTACACTTCTCCATCTTGGGGGTTGTTGTTTTTTTTTCAATTTCTGGCTATCAGGAGTTTTGCAGATAGAAGGATGCAGATCAGCAAACACTTACTATGAGGGGGAATTGGGGTAATGTCTATATGGAGTATACCCAAGGAAGGGAGTGTGACACTAGGGAGGCCCAGTTTGGTACATAGATGTCTCATCTTAGCCCAGTAGTTCTTGAGTAGAAGGCAGTCCCACCATATATGCGTAGGGTTGCCTCTCCCTCCACATCCCCTCCAGCACAGGCCTGATGTTGCAGGATAGAATTTCTGCAGTTCACCATCGGGAGCTTATAGAAGAGTTATAGAAGAGTTCATACACAGTTACACAGTGTATGGCCATCCTGGTATCAGATATGCCACGTTGCCATTGTTGTGTTGAGTGGTCTCTTCCCAATTCACGCTCCCATGCCGAAGTATGAGGAGTTTCAAAGGAAGAATTGTCGCCCAAAAGGCATTGATAGTGGACGGATAGAGGCTTATGTAGTTGAAGGTTGGTTGCCCATCTGGTTTCCCAGAGTTTTGTATCTCGGAGTGTCTCCGGAAGAAAGCCCCACGCTCACAGCAAGGATCGTAATCTGGCTAGGTCAAAGAAGAGCTTAGGGGGGAGTCCCCTCCTCGTTATCAAGTCCGACTGGTTCAACAAGCTGTCGTTATGGTAAAAGTCACCTATTATTCGTAATTGAGAGGTTCTCCAGGTCCCGATAGAAATGTTGGGAAGAGTTAGGAGAAGACTTATGACTGGTTGAACTGGGGACGGGTGGGGAGCGATCATGTTACAGTTGGGAAGGTGTAACCACGCCTTCCTGCATTCCCTGACAATCAAGTTAGAGAGGGTAATAGACTGAAGACCGTGACTCGCCATCCAAAGTAGGTCCTCAGGTTTAACATGGGCCGAGAAGGAAGCCTGTTCCAGTTCTCACCACCTGGTTTGTGAAAGATCAGAGCTCCATGCAGAAGCATGGGTGATCATTGCGGCTTCATGGTAGGATCTGATATGTGGAAGTCCGATCTCTCCCCTCTCTACTGGTCTGTGCAGAATATGAGCCGCTACTCTAGGCTTCTCCCCTCCCCAAATATAGTCAGAGATAAGTCGTTGGAATTGGGTAAGGATATTCTGAGGGACCAGGAAAGGTAGGCAGCGGAAGAGATAAGTGATCTTAGAAAGTATCATCATCTTGGTTGCAGCCACGCAGCCAAGCCAAGAGATCTCCTCGTATCTCTTAGAACTGAGGAGGGAATCAATTTATGTCAATAAGGGGGAATAGTTATTTGCCATTATCACACTCTTGTCATGGGAAAGAAAAAACCCCAAGTGCTTAATACCTTCGGTTGACCACTTAAAGAGGTAGATTCTTTGTAAACTCTTAAGGTCCTCCAATGGGAGTCCCAAGGAGTAAGCTTCAGTTTTAGATACATTAACTTTGTAATGTGACAGAGTGCCAAACAGTTTAAGTAGGACGAAAAGAGGGGGTAGGAAGGTCAGCGGGTCAGACAAAAAGATAGTGAGGTCATCTGCGAATAGAGCAAGTTTCTGCTCCAGGTCATGGATTATGAGACCTTGGATCTCCCTCTGTTGTTTAATGGCAGCAGCCAGAGGCTCAATAGATAGTGCATATAGGATAGGGGAGAGCGGACATCCCTGCCTCGTGCCGTTAGTGATCAAAACAGGTGGGGAGGTAAATCCGACCCCTCTCACTTTAGCTGAAGGGTAAGAATATAGCGTGCCAATGGCTTTGAAAAAGGTGGGTGGTATACCAAAAGTTTTCAAGGTCAGGAACATATAATCCCATCTCACCCTGTCAAACGCCTTTTCCGCGTCAATCGACAGGGTGAGTAATGGGAGGCCCATATCCGCAGATTCAGTATAGAGGTTTAGAAGCCTGCGTGTGTTGTCAGAACCTTGTTGGCCCATTACAAACCCCACTTGATCCAAGTGAACCAGAGATGGGACATGGGTTGCCAGTTGGTTACCCAACACCTTCGCATAGACCTTGACCTCGATGTTAATGAGCGAAATTGGCCTGTAACTTTCGCACTTAGTTGGGTTTTTCCCCTCCTTGGGTATTGTGAGGATGCTAGCCTCAAGAAATTCTCCGGTAAGAGAGCCCAGGTTGCCCACCTCAAGGAAGAATCTCGTAAAGATTGGTGTTAATTCAGGGGCATAAGTCTTATAGAACGATGCAGTGAAGCTATCTGGTCCTGGGGCCTTACTGGTTTTAAGAGAGTGCACTGCTAACTGGGTCTCTTCTTGTGAGAAAGGGAGTATCAGGTCGGCTCCCTCCTCCGAAGGGAGGCGTGGTTAATTGAGCAAGTCGAGGAAACTCTGGATCTCCGCTATACTCGCCTTTGGGGTATCAGGGTCAGCTCCCAAGTTATAAAGAGAGTGATAATAGTTCGCAAAGGCCATGCCTATGTCTTTCGGTGCATAGGTAAGAGCACCCTTGGTCTTAATGGCGGAAATACGTAGTTGTTGGGTTTGGTAGCGGAGTTTGTTTGCTAGGAGTCTATCAGCTTTGTTGCCTTTCTAATAATAGAGTTACTTTAATCTAAGTAGTTTAGCTTGGACTCTCTTGCCCTCTCTCCTGTTTATCTCTTCTCGAATTTGTCCCACCAAATGCGAAAGTCGGGAGGAGGGATGCAATTTATTGTTGTTTACCGCTACTCTGAGCTCCGCATACAGTTTGGCTAGCGGAGATTCATTTTTGTCCCTAAGCTGAATTGTTCTGAATAGAAAATAGCCTCTCATGAAGGCTTTAAAAAAGGCCCATAGTGTTGCTACGGAGGTGTCGCTCGTGTCGTTGAGTGTGAAAAAATCCACGATGACTCTGGATACCTCAGGGGATTCAATATCCGACATGAAGCAATCCAGGAGTCGCCACGGCAGGCGAGTTTCAGAGTATGCAAGAAGGGAACAAGTCACCACCACAAGGTCATGGTCCGACCAGGGGCATGGTTTAATACCGGAGGATATACAGGCTTCCAAGGTCCAGCTGTCACAGAAGAAGGTGTCAAGCCTTGAGTAAGAGTTATGAGGTTTCAAAAAGTGGGTAAAGTCTCTCTCAGATGGGGATAGGCATCTCCATATGTCATAGAGATTGTATTGGAAGCATAGTTTCCAAAAAGCCCCAGACTGGGAGGAGGCGCTTCTATCTTGGGGGTAATTGTTCAGTGTCTTCCTATCTAGAAGGGGATCCCATACAAGGTTGAAATCTCCTCCAATGATCAGACGACCTCTCGTCACCTTTTCAATGCGTTCAAAGGTGGAGCAAAGGAAGGGGACTTGCTTAATGTTAGGGGTGTATAAAGAATCCAGGGTGCATAAGATCTCATTAAGGCCACAGACTATGATCAGGAATCTTCCCTCTGGGTCGGACACTCTGTACTCTATTTCGCATTTAACTGATCTATGTACCAGGATGGCCACACCACTTGTTTTTTTGGTGCAAGATGCTGTTTCGCATACTGGAAAGTAGGAAGAATTGCTAAGGAATCTGGTTCCCTCCTGCCAATGAGTTCCTTGCAAGAAAGCAATTTGGAGTTTGTGCCGGAGGAGATATCGGAGCAAGAGGCTTTGTTTTGTAGGGGAATTAAGGCCTTGGGTATTAAGTGTTGCAAATCTGAGGGGAGGCATCTTGAAGTGGTTCTCGGCCACTATCCCTGAGAGAACAGAACAGAGGAGGGGCAAGGATGTACTATAGTTTTGGGCAGTCGAATAAGTGGAGATGACAAGACTAATTCGTTTAGTGAGTAGGGATCCAGGTAGTGTCCAGGGGAAAGTCGACCCTGGTTAGCGTACAGTGAGTGAAAGGTCAGGGGAGAATAAGGTATTATGTCTTCAAGTTCGGGGATTCTTCTATAGGAGGGGATTTAGGTAAGTAGGGATATGTTAGGAAAAAGGGGGGAAAGTGTTATTATTTCACTTTCGTTGTGAGTGACCTATTAGTTCAACCAAGAGGTCACAACTCAAAATGTGTGGGGGGGAGCTAACATAAGGGGTCCTGGCCCCGCTAGTTCCCGGGATTCAAAAATGAAAGGGCAACTGAGGTTGTCCCTTGATCTGATACTACATATCCACCAGGGGGAAGTTATAGGGAGTGCGTATGTCAAGTTCCAGGGAATAACTTGAAAGTCAGAGGCTATAGGGGTAGTGATCGGAGTATAGTCCCAAACAGAGAGATACTATAAAAAAAAAAGGTCAGAAGTTTGGGAGGGCTGGGCCTCTATATAAAAAGGAGGGTAATAACAAGCCTAACATTTGAACTTGACAATATAGAAAATTTAACAAAATGTAACACAGTCAAACAACACAGCTATTATAGTAAGAATAGATAAATTTATCCAGCAAATTATGATAATCCTTCAACTATCGGAACATTAAATAGGCATCTTCCTCCTCCCCATATATAAGACATAGTTGCTGTTTGTACCAATGAATTTATCAAATTATCTCCGCCTTGTCTAACAAGGTGAAGAGGGGGATAAGGGAGAGGGGCATCTGGAAGGGGAGTAGGTGGGTAATAGGGGAGGGGAAGTGGAGGGGAAAAAGAGAAGGGAGGTAAGGAAGAGAAGAAAACAGGGGATGAGAGAGAGGAAGGGAAGGTAGAAGGGGAGAAGGAAAAAGAGGATAAGGAGAAGGGAAAAAGGGGGAGGAGATAGATAGAGGAGAAAGGTGAAGGGGAAGGAGAGGGGGGAAAGAAGGGGGGAAAGGAGAAGGGAAGAGGCAGGAGAGGGGAGGGAGGGGGGTTCATATGGGGAAGGCTAAGTCCCCAGTGGCAGTCCGAGAACCAAAAGTTTAACCTGCAAGGAAATGTCTCATACAAAGATGTAAGCATAAAGAAAAGCATAAATATACTTTAAAGCATAGTTGTACGGTCTCTGGGCTCTCCACCATCATGGCGGGGATCACAGTTGTCCCGTTAGATGAGTTTAACATGGATGTTTGTGAATGTTCTAGACCTGTGAAATTGATAACAGAGGCTGCAGCATGGGGGTAGTAGGGAGGGGTTGGGGGAGAGAGGAAAAATGGGAAGGGGAAGGGAAAAGGAAGGGTTGGTAGAGAGAAGATTAGGTTGGAGGGGGGAGAGAAGAGGGGAAGGTTAAGATGAGAGGTAGGAATGGGGACGGAGAGGTGGAGGGGAAAAGGGAAGGTAAAGAAGGGAAGGAAAAGGGAAGAGGGAGGGATGGTAGGGGGGGTGAGGGTTGAAGGGAGCAACGAGGGGAAGGGAGGGGGGAAGGGGGGAGGGGAGAGAGATAGAAAATTAGTGCGAGGGGAGGAGAGAGGGGGGAAAGGGGGGAGGGAAGAGGGGGAAGGTGGGAGGAAGAGAGGGTTCTTAAGGAGAAGAAGAGAAGATCTCAATCTATGTTATCACCTATAAAACATTCATATTAGCCAATAATAACACTTTATATCCTGCAAGGGCAAATGCTCTTCACATCTAAAAATGTGTGCTTTAACTGATTAATATAGTTGCTTTGCAACTCCTCGCAGTCCAGGGGGCAGACCAATAAATTGCCCTATATGAGTCCCAGTTTGTAAAGGCAAAAAGTCCTGAGTAAATATAACCCAAAAGTAGTGCTCATATGTTCATATGCAAATATTCCTATTACCCGGTGCTCCTATTGCAGATATCAACGTACAGCATCAGAGGCAAGGTACACAAACTAGACAGTCCCCATGCAAGGCTAGTATCACTCACCGGCTGCCGTGCTTTACCGGGTACCGACCCGTCCACCATCCGCGGAATAAGCTTCTTCTCCGGCAGCCTGGGAGCTTCCAAATCTTGAGCGCGCTTTACCGGGCACCAGCCCGTCCCCCATTAGCGGAACAAACGCTGTCTCCAACAGCCTGACAGTGCCTGAGACTTGGGTGTGTCTCAATCCTCCTTGCGGATTGGTCCTTGTAGGAAACCGAGCCTCTGATGCAATTCCACTGATCCGGAGGAAGTTTAAACAGCAAACTCCGCAATCCAGTGCGGCTGTTTATCTCCGGTGTTATATACAAAAAGTAATCGTGAACTGCACCGGGTGTAGGGAATCTTTAGCCTTTGGGTAAAACACTGTGTCTTGAATCGGCTATATCCTTGGTCCGCTTTTCCAACAGGCAGTGCAGCTAGGTGCCTAGCAGTGGCAAAAGAGAGTCCAAAAAGAGAGAAAAGATTCGCCAGGCACCTCAAATTTTAAAAATTAATAAACTTTATTGTAACAAAGTTAAAACATGGAGAGAGAGGGGATAAAACACCCCTAAAGTTAAACAGACTGACATGTTTCGGCACAAAACGCCGTAATCATAGTCCCTAAAACTTTTAAAAACAAATTGCCTTATAAACCCAGTGCTCCCATATTATTGGTCGGTTACTAATTGAAATTTAAAGACACACGGGGGATGTAGCATGTATTGTGATACCTATATATTAATTAATGTGCATTATATAAATGTCTACACAGTATATACTCCTAAAATACTTGGAAGGAGCGCTAACTTGTAAAACATAAACATTTAATGAACTATATATATACACTTTTATCAATAATTTCACATATATATACCTGAAGCTCCTAAAAAGGGGGCATTAATACTCAAGTCTCCAAATACAACTAGATCACATATTTTAAATATCCTACTATGTATAGTTGAGAATGTATGAATTTTTAAAATATAAATTTCAAACCTTAAATTTTAAACTTTAAATTTTAAATTTTAAATGAGAGGACAGTAGAGCGTATACAAATTACAAATTACACTTTGCAGAAAACATGAAGCTCTCTTGTACCTGTTACATAAAGGCTATAAGTTTGTAAATTATGATTAAATACCAAAAATTACAAACTTCCAAAAACTTTTTGATTATCACTGTTACAATATTCCTTGTTCTCCAGAATAATATTTCAAATGAGACCTTTAGACTAGAGGTGACCAAGATCTAATTCCAATGATTAATAAAATCATATTTGGAGTTTAGGCCCAAAGGTCTTTTAGTTTGGAGCCTAAAGATCCAATACATTTCCTGTCTGGATAAGATCTTATATTGGTCACCCCCTCTCTTCTGTGGTTGAACCTTTTCTACAATCATCCATTTCAAGGAGCGACAGTCTTTATCATGTCGCTGGACGAAATGGGACACCAAAGGCGTACTACTCTTACCCACCCGTATGGTAGACAGGTGTTCCCTGATCCTAGATCTGACATCCCTGGTGGTCAAACCTATGTACTGCAGTTCACAGGCTGAGCACCAGAGTAAGTATATACAATTAGAGGATCTGCAATTCAAACAGGAAGTAATGTCAAAGGTTTCACTGGTCACTACCGAAGAGAAACTGGTCCCCACTTGGACATATTCACAGGCCTTACACTGTGAGTAACCACACCTGTAAGAACCCCTGTGTCTGAGCCAGGAGGATGATGATACCACTGCAGAATTTGGTTTCCTAAGCATGGATGGCGACACTGAATTTCCAATGGTTTTATTTCTCCTATAGGAGAATCTACAGCCATTCCTAGCAGTCACTGCAAGGGCATCATTTGCCACTAACAGACGATAGGGGTTTCTGATTATGTCAGAGATTTCTCCATATTGAGCTGAGTAATCTGTGACAAAAGTCAGTTTATTCCCTTGATTCTCTCTGATAGGTGGCTTATCCTTTAGAAGGTGTTCCCTAGATAGGGAATTAACCTCATATCTAGCCTTTTTAATGATCTTTCTATTGTATCCTCTTTGTAGTAGGCGTTGTTCCAATTCATCCGCATGTTTCTTATAGCTAAGGGGCAAAGTGCAATTGCGTTTCAATCGCACAAATTGCCCCTTAGCTACTGAATAGGGCATTTGCTTCGGATGACAGCTCCTAGCATGTAGGAGACTGTTACCTGATATTGGTTTCCTGTAAACTTCCGAGGTGACTCTACCTGTTGGCCACCCCTTCAATTCCAAATCTAAATAATGTACTGTGTTCTTATTATACTCAAGTGTGAAACGTAAGTTCACATCATTTGTCCTCAAGTAATCCACAAAACATTCAGCCTGTTCTTTTTCGCCCCGCCAGACAAACAGCAGGTCGTCTATATAGCGTAGGTATAGCATAATGGCAGGCCTGAAGGGGTTTCCATCTGCATAGATGCTGGACCGCTCCCACCAACCCATGAACAGGTTGGCATAGGTTGGCGCAAACTTTGCACCCATGGCGGTCCCGCATCTCTGCAGATAGAACTCCCCCTCAAACTGAAAGTACAGTAGTTGTGTGATACTACAAGTGCAAAGTTTGCGCCAACCTATGCCAACCTGTTCATGGGTTGGTGGGAGCGGTCCAGCATCTATGCAGATGGAAACCCCTTCAGGCCTGCCATTATGCTATACCTACGCTATATAGATGACCTGCTGTTTGTCTGGCGGGGCGAAAAAGAACAGGCTGAATGTTTTGTGGATTACTTGAGGACAAATGATGTGAACTTACGTTTCACACTTGAGTATAATAAGAACACAGTACATTATTTAGATTTTGAATTGAAGGGGTGGCCAACAGGTAGAGTCACCTCGGAAGTTTACAGGAAACCAATATCAGGTAACAGTCTCCTACATGCTAGGAGCTGTCATCCGAAGCAAATGCCCTATTCAGTAGCTAAGGGGCAATTTGTGCGATTGAAACACAATTGCACTTTGCCCCTTAGCTATAAGAAACATGCGGATGAATTGGAACAACGCCTACTACAAAGAGGATACAATAGAAAGATCATTAAAAAGGCTAGATACGAGGTTAATTCCCTATCTAGGGAACAACTTCTAAAGGATAAGCCACCTATCAGAGAGAATCAAGGGAATAAACTGACTTTTGTCACAGATTACTCAGCTCAATATGGAGAAATCTCTGACATAATCAGAAACCACTTTCGTCTGTTAGTGGCAGATGATACCCTTGCAGTGACTGCTAGGAATGGCTGTAGATTCTCCTATAGGAGAAATAAAACCATTGGAAATTCAATGTCGCCATCCATGCTTAGGAAACCAAATTCTGCAGTGGTATCATCATCCTCCTGGCTCAGACACAGGGGTACTTACAGGTGTGGTTACTCACAATGTAAGGCCTGTGAATATGTCCAAGTGGGGACCAGTTTCTCTTCGGTAGTGACCAGTGAAACCTTTGACATTACTTCCTGTTTGAATTGCAGATCCTCTAATTGTATATACTTACTCTGGTGCTCAGCCTGTGAACTGCAGTACATAGGTTTGACCACCAGGGATGTCAGATCTAGGATCAGGGAACACCTGTCTACCATACGGGTGGGTAAGAGTAGTACGCCTTTGGTGTCCCATTTCGTCCAGCGACATGATAAAGACTGTCGCTCCTTGAAATGGATGATTGTAGAAAAGGTTCAACCACAGAAGAGAGGGGGTGACCAATTTAAGATCTTATCCAGACAGGAAATGTATTGGATCTTTAGGCTCCAAACTAAAAGACCTTTGGGCCTAAACTCCAAATACGATTTTATTAATCATTGGAATTAGATCTTGGTCACCTCTAGTCTAAAGGTCTCATTTGAAATATTATTCTGGAGAACAAGGAATATTGTAACAGTGATAATCAAAAAGTTTTTGGAAGTTTGTAATTTTTGGTATTTAATCTTAATTTACAAACTTATAGCCTTTATGTAACAGGTACAAGAGAGCTTCATGTTTTCTGCAAAGTGTAATTTGTAATTTGTATACGCTCTACTGTCCTCTCATTTAAAATTTAAAATTTAAAGTTTAAAATTTAAGGTTTGAAATTTATATTTTAAAAATTCATACATTCTCAACTATACATAGTAGGATATTTAAAATATGTGATCTAGTTGTATTTGGAGACTTGAGTATTAATGCCCCCTTTTTAGGAGCTTCAGGTATATATATGTGAAATTATTGATAAAAGTTTATATATATAGTTCATTAAATGTTTATGTTTTACAAGTTAGCGCTCCTTCCAAGTATTTTAGGAGTATATACTGTGTAGACATTTATATAATGCACATTAATTAATATATAGGTATCACAATACATGCTCCATCTCCCGTGTGTCTTTAAATTTCAATTAGTAACCGACCAATAATATGGGAGCACTGGGTTTATAAGGCAATTTGTTTTTAAAAGTTTTAGGGACTATGATTACGGCGTTTTGTGCCGAAACATGTCAGTCTGTTTAACTTTAGGGGTGTTTTATCCCCTCTCTCTCCATGTTTTAACTTTGTTACAATAAAGTTTATTAATTTTTAAAATTTGAGGTGCCTGGCGAATCTTTTCTCTCTTTTTGGACCTTCTTAAGGAGAAGGTTAGATCCCCATTGGCAGCCAGAGAGTCAAGAGCTAACCTGTAGACAAAGGCCTAAAACAGAGGAGTAAGTATATAAAAAAGAAACACATAAATACACTTTGCAGCATAGCTGTGCAAACTCTGGGTTCTTCACTATCATGGTGGGGATTACAGTAGTCCCACCAAGTGAGTCCAGCAAGGGTGGTGGAGAATGTTCAAGACCTGTGAATTTGGCAAGAGAGGCTGTAGCATGGAGGTAGTAGGGAGGGGTTGAGGAGGGGGAAAAGTGGTAAGGGGAAGGGAGGAGTGGTAGAGAGAGGATTAAGGTTCGAGGGAGGGGGTGAGGAAAGGGGGGAGGTTCAGATGTAAGGTAATTCTAGTGCTGGATTAGATCAGTCAAAGTCACTTTTATCTCTTCTGTGCAGAAGATACCAGGTTCTCATTGGAGGGGCGTCACTGATTGGATGAGAGGAGTCTCTGTGGGAGAGGGTCCCACTTGGGTGCTGTTGGTCTCAGTCTTTGTGGGGTAGGTACCTCAAGGGAGGTTCCAGGATCATCCGGCAGGAGATCCCACCTTTGTAGAAGTAATCTGGCTTGCTATATGGAGGAGGCAATGAATTGCTGGCCATCTTTTGTGATAAATAGTCTAACAGGGAATCCCCATCTTTATTTTATTCCTTTCTCCCTCAGGATCTTGGTGCAGAACTGGAAGTTTCGCCATAGCTGGAGGGTATGCAGAGAGAGATCCGGGAATATCTGGAGGTCTGCAAATTTATCTGTGAATGCACCCTCTTTTGCTGCTGCTCTCAATAATTTTTCCCTGAAGGTAAAGTAATGGAGGCGGATGATGACATCCCGTGGTTTATCGCCTTCCATATTCCGAGGACGTAGTGCTCTGTGAGCTCTATCCATCAGCGATTCAGAGTCACTTGAGGGACCTAACAAAGCTGTAAAGAGTTCTAAGAGACAGTCCTTCAACTCAGGGGGGCCTACTGTTTCCGGTATTCCTCTGATCCTAACATTATTCCATCGGGATCTGTCCTCCAGATCAGCAAGTTTGGATTCTAGGTCAGAGATCTGGTTGGCAAGGTTTTGAGAGTAGCTTAAAAGGCTTGCATGGTCTATTGTTAGGTCCTCCTGCTTACGTTCAAGAGTGTCTGTTCTATCGCCAATACTTGCAATGTCCTTTTTGAGCTCTGCATGACTCTTATCACATTTTTTAGAGAGTGATTCATCGTGATTCGCTAAGAGAGCTTTAATAGAGTCCATAGTGAGGGGTTCATTGTGTTGAGAGAGATCTAGTCTGGTCTTCATTGTTGGGAGATTTTGAGAGTGGTGGGTAATAGTTCCTTCAAGGCCCTCTTCCTCAGACGAGGTGTGGGTGGACATTGTTTGGTGGCAGAAGTGTTCAACCAGTGCGCTTTGGTGCAGAGGACCCTTTTTGTTTTCTTTTAAATGCCTAAGACATTACTGTATAAGAGTGTATAGTAAGTCTAAAAAATGTGCACAGAAGTGATCTATATTGAATGTGTTCTTCCCTGTGAGAATATTACATCCCGGGGTCAGCAGGGCCTAGACACAAGATTTTACTCCATGGTGGCCAAGAGTAGGAGTATCCAAGAAATCAGGTTAGTTAGGTGAGCCTGAAGTAGATACAGACGAGAGCCTAGGTTCAACACCCACACCTCAGGGACCTGGGGGATATGACCATAGGAAGGGGAAAAGGTAAATGGTATCAACCAGCCTGGAGGACCAGGCCGGAAGGGGTGAGGCTGGGTGTATCCCAGCTTACCACTCAGTAGAAGCTAAGGGTTTAGTGTGAGTAACTGCTCTGGGAGACGCTCCTAGCCGCTATATTGGAGGGTCTTTAGAAAGTCCAAGTAAATACAGGGCAAGTTCAGGTTAGGAGTAGGCTTAGGTCCTCAAATATCCTCTCAATAAGGTAGGAGTATCAGGGTCACCACTGCAGATATTCATAGAAATCAAATAAAAAGAGTGCTGCAAAAGGATTTTATTTCAGCTTAGATAGTAGAGAGTCTCTGTGTCTTGTGTGCTTCTTGGGATCAGTTTTTATTATCAGTCTCAGTCCAGAATCTGTTGGTATTCAGCAGGGCAACCTCAGCCTCAAGGAGGATCAGTATAATATAGTGGGTGGGCGTACTCTGCAGCCTAGGGCCCAGCAGCGTGTAACTCCCCTGGGCCTATTATGTGTAGCCCTGAAAGTGTGGGGGGAAGTGAAAGTAAAGGCAGCTCTGGTCTCTTTTAGATAGGACTGTTAGTGCTTGTTTAGGGCCTCCTTTTGTATAATTATGTGCACAAGTGGAATGTGGTCCAAGATCTCACTATGTCTCTCTTTAAATATCTAAGATGGTGGATTTTCGCGCCACTTTAACCCCCGTTGCAGTCTCTGCAGTTTTTGTTAGACTAGGAGTCCTAACTTTTCTCCTATGTTCCCTGCCTTGTAGCGGCTCACCTGGATCCCTTGGGCTCAATGTGTGTGTGCCGTTGGGTCCGTAACCTCCGTAGCCCTTTCAGATGGTCGGCGTCGGGATCCTCCTGCTGACTTGGAAAGTACCTCCCGCTGGGTTCTAAGAGGCAACTGAGTCATAGCTGCCGAGTCTGCACGCACTCCGTAGCGGAGCCCCGACCCCACGGAGTGCGAAGATAAGCGCCGGGCTCACTGCGCGAGCTGTCGAGATGTAAAGGGGTGCTTCGTTAGGCAGGCTGGGTTTTGTTGTCTCCTCTAAGCTGCAGGCACAAACTTAATAATTGGTAGAGGTCACCCAGGTATTCATGGGCAAAGATTATATAGATAAAGGACTATTAAGCCCAGGTCCCAGGTAAAAAAATCAATGTTATAGTTCAAAATGACACGGAGCTCTTTTCACTTGCTACCACTCAGCATGGCAGTTAGCTCCGCCCCGAAACACCCCTTTTGAAAACGATGGAGTTAAAAGGGACACTAAACCCAACATTTTTATTTCATGATTCAGAAAGAGAATACAAATTTAAACAACAATCCAATTAACTTATATTATTTATTTTGCTTCATAGATATCCATAGTTGAATAAAAAGCAATGCACATGGGTGAGACAATCACATGAGGCTTCTAAGTGCAGCAACCAATCAGCAGCTACTGAGCCTATCTAGATATGTTTTCAGCAAAGAATAACAAGAGAATAAAACAAATTAGATAATAGAAGTAAATTAGAAAGTTGTTTAAAATTGCATGCTCTTTCTATATCATAAAAGAAGAAAAAAATGGGTTTCATGTCCCTTTAAGACACATATTTAGTCACAAAAGCAGACTATAACAAACTGTTAGGATCTCTTGCTATGAAGGTAAAACATATTTTTCTTTATTAGTTTTATTGTGCTTATTGTATGTAAGGGACTTCAAAAAGAAATAAAACAATATAATTATTTATTTATTTGTTTGTTTTTTCTTTCATTAAAAAGCATTTATTACACCACCACTACTTTAATACTGCAAAAAAGTCCAATTTAAAATGCCATGTTTTATCTAAAGTGTACAATTTCTTTAAAAAAATAGCAATAAACCTAGGTAGGCTTGGGGGAGCTGTATGTCTCTAGCACTGTATGGGAGCGGTGTTTACAACAATATTTGTAGCAACGTTACACATTGCTGCAAACACTGGTGCCATAGAATTTGGAAGACACGTGTGTGCTCCTAACTATGTTTATTCTTCAAAAAGGATGCTAAGAGAACAAGGCAAATTAGTAAATTGCAAAGTTTTTTTTATTGCATGCCCTGTCTGAAACGTTTTATTTTGACTTTACTGTCACTTTAATTATTTTGCTTTTCTCTCCAGTTTCTTTTTGATTACTGTTGCTTTAATTTCTGTAGTGCAGCACCTAGTTACCCACGTGTCCCTAGACTCCACTCTGTAACACATTGCCTAGCAACTTGTAAACAAGTTATACCTTCTGCAGTAAGCAAGGTGCAGCTTACACAGGAGAAATAAACTAGGGAAATACACTGGAGGCATGGCAGCCCCAAAACCTGGCTCACAAACTGGTAACTTCGTGGCTCAGGACAGGATATGGTAAACAGCATGATCATTTATATCCCTTTAAATCTGATGAGTTAACTATGCCTTTAAAGTAAGAAGAGACCTCCCCCTCTGGTGAACTTTAACTAATACATTTAAATTGATTTTATGTCCAATTACTTAGCATCATGTAGTAGAACTATTATTAATGTTTATACCATTACAGTTATTGTCCTGGAGTTATGTGTTTTAGCTTGAACGCATTTATTATGCATTCAAAGAATATTTTTCATACTCTATTATAGTCTGCACAATTAATTACATTGTGATTACAGATTGTTATTTCTATTAATTATGATTATTACTCATTACTGATTCATATTGTTGATATTATGCAATGCTGATTAAGATAAATAATTGTATTTCAAACCTACAAATAAAATGTCAATTCTTTACTCTCTTTTGTAGATATAATTACATTTATTTTTATTTAATTGGACTTTCCCCCCCCCCCCAGGAAATCCCACATTGAAACAGAAATGGAAACAGCAAAAATGTGGCCTAAAAACTGGGGATTTTTAGCAACTCCTTATGACCAGGTAAAGATAGTGATAAATTATAATATATCTGTACAATAAATAAAGGGTGAGTGAATAAATAAAATAACCCTTTACTATCTAGCTAAGGAACTACTTGTAGGTGCTTAAAACAGTCTAGTCAAAAGTAAACATTCAAAATTCAGATAGGGTACGTATGTCATTTTAAACAACTTTCCAATTTACTTTTGGAAATCTTAGTTGAAAACTAAACCTAGGTAGGCTCATATGCTAATTTCTTAGCGCTTGAAGGCCACCTCTTATCTGAATGCATTTTGACAACTAGAGGGCGTTAGTTAGAAGACAGAGGCTTAGATACAAGGTAATCACAGAGGTAAAAAGTGTATTAAAATAACTGTTCATTATGCAAAACTGAGGAATGGGTAATAAAGGAATTATCTATCTTTTTAAACAATAAAACATCTAGTGTAGACTGTCTCTTTAATAAAAGAGATGAATAAGAAGCAATATGTTTTCAAGGTCATGCCCAGAAAAAAAGAAATGTAAGTACTATTAAAGGGGCTTGAAAGTTAAAATTGCATAGATCATCCAATTTTAAGAGACTTTTCTATCACATTTGCTTTGTTCTCAGTATTCTTTGCTGAAAATCATACCTAAGTATTTAAATGTATATCATACTAAATTTATTTCTGACATGTATAGTATATGGAAATTGCAGCAGTTAAACATGTTTAAAATTTAATTTGCAAGTTAAATCTGTTCAAATTTAAACTAACCTGCATGTTTAAAGGGATAGGAACGTCAAAATTAAACTAGCATGATTCAGATAGAGCATGTCATTTTAAGACATTTTTAAATTCATTTCTATTTTCAAATGTGCTTTGTTCTCTTGGTATCTCTTGTTGAAAAAGAATATGCACATACCCTACACTAGTGGGAGCTACCTGCTGATTGGTGCCTGCAAAGATTTGTCTCTTGTAATTCGCTAGCTAGATGTGTTCAGCTTGCTGCCAGTAGAACAGTGCTGTTCCTTCACCAACAGATAACAAGAGTATGAAGCAAATTTGGTAATAGAAGTAAATTAGAAAGTTGTTTAAAATTGTATGTTCTATCCAAATCATAAAATAAAATGTTGGATTTCCTGTCCCTTTAAGTACAGCTGATAACTGGGCATCTGTTCTTCGAAATATGAACATCATAAAACAAAGCGCTGTTATAAATTTAAAATAGTATCTTTTAGATGTAACAATGTACCTTTAAATAATTTATTATGCTATCTCTTTATGATGGTATTTGCATCATTGCAACAAAGTAAAAATAAATACAAAGTATCCATAATAGCTACATTTTACTACAGGTACAAATCCCATAATCCAAACTGGTTGGGATCAAAAAAAGTTTGGATCTCTGAACAGTTTGGATTTTGAAATATTTGTATTTATGCATTTGTAAAATGGCACCAAGTGTATACAGTATCTTATGTCATTAGGTAATATTTACAGGTTATATAACAGCTTATACATGGAACCTAAAGGTAGTTTATATCATTATTAATACTCTTGTATACATAGTACCATCAGATAGTACAGTAATGTAATCAGACAGGTAATATTTATATGTTATATTATACATCTTATACATGGAACATAAAGGTAGTTTTATATCATTATTAATACTCTTGTATACAAAGTACCATCAGATAGTACAGTACTGTAATCAGACAGGTAATATTTATATGTTATATTATACATCTTATACATGGAACATAAAGGTAGTTTTATATCATTATTAATACTCTTGTATACATAGTACCATCAGATAGTACAGTAATGTAATCAGACAGGTAATATTTATATGTTATATTATACATCTTATACATGGAACATAAAGGTAGTTTTATATCATTATTAATACTCTTGTATACAAAGTACCATCAGATAGTACAGTACTGTAATCAGACAGGTAATATTTATATGTTATATTATACAGCTTATACATGGAACCTAAAGGTAGTTTTATAGCATTATTAATACTCTTGTATACAAAGTACCATCAGATAGTACAGTACTGTAATCAGACAGGTAATATTTATATGTTATATTATACATCTTATACATGGAACATAAAGGTAGTTTTATATCATTATTAATACTCTTGTATACAAAGTACCATCAGATAGTACAGTACTGTAATCAGACAGGTAATATTTATATGTTATATTATACATCTTATACATGGAACATAAAGGTAGTTTTATATCATTATTAATACTCTTGTATACAAAGTACCATCAGATAGTACAGTACTGTAATCAGACAGGTAATATTTATATGTTATATTATACAGCTTATACATGGAACCTAAAGGTAGTTTTATATCATTATTAATACTCTTGTATACATAGTACCATCAGATAGTACAGTACTGTAATCAGACAGGTAATATTTATATGTTATATTATACATCTTATACATGGAACATAAAGGTAGTTTTATATCATTATTAATACTCTTGTATACAAAGTACCATCAGATAGTACAGTACTGTAATCAGACAGGTAATATTTATATGTTATATTATACAGCTTATACATGGAACCTAAAGGTAGTTTATATCATTATTAATACTCTTGTATACATAGTGCCATCAGATAGTACAGTACTGTAATCAGACAGGTAATATTTATATGTTATATTATACAGCTTATACATGGAACCTAAAGGTAGTTTATATCATTATTAATACTCTTGTATACATAGTGCCATCAGATAGTACAGTACTGTAATCAGACAGGTAATATGTATATGTTATATTATACAGCTTATACATGGAACCTAAAGGTAGTTTATATCATTATTAATACTCTTGTATACATAGTACCATCAGATAGTACAGTACTGTAATCTGACAGGTAATATTTATATGTTATATTATACAGCTTATACATGGAACCTAAAGGTAGTTTATATCATTATTAATACTCTTGTATACATAGTACCATCAGATAGTACAGTACTGTAATCAGACAGGTAATATGTATATGTTATATTATACAGCTTATACATGGAACCTAAAGGTAGTTTATATCATTATTAATACTCTTGTAAACATAGTACCATCAGATAGTACAGTACTGTAATCAGACAGGTAATATTTACATGTTATATTATACAGCTTATACATGGAACCTAAAGGTAGTTTTATAGCATTATTAATACTCTTGTATACATAGTGCCATCAGATAGTACAGTACTGTAATCAGACAGGTAATATTTATATGTTATATTATACAGCTTATACATGGAACCTAAAGGTAGTTTATATCATTATTAATACTCTTGTAAACATAGTACCATCAGATAGTACAGTACTGTAATCAGACAGGTAATATTTATATGTTATATTATACATCTTATACATGGAACCTAAAGGTAGTTTATATCATTATTAATACTCTTGTATACATAGTGCCATCAGATAGTACAGTACTGTAATCAGAAATGTATTCTAGATTATCATTTGTATTTTACAACACAGAGTTTTCCCTGCTTGAGTCTTTGATTTGGTGTTTGACTTACTGGTAAAAATTATTTAAAAAAAAAAAAAGTCTGGATTTTGAAATAATTCTGGATTTGGGAATATTTATCTGTAATCAATATTGTTGTGTTGTCATTAAAGGGATGTTCTAATCAAAATTTAAATGCACATAGATGAATTACATCTTTGAATAGAAACATATTTGCCATATATATGTACTGGGAAAAATGCCTATAGTAAAAGTTATCACTGTTTCAGTGTTAACATGTTTCGCTGCACGTGCATGTGAAGCATGTCTCGATATTTTCAGCAATCAGCATCTAGCTCCCAGTAATGCACTGCTGCTCCTGGGCCTACCTAGGTATTCTCTTCCACCAAGTATACAAAGAGAACTAAGCAAATTAAATAATAGAAGTACATTGGATAATTGTTTAAAATCACGTACTCTGTCTGAATCATGAAAGAAAAATTTGAGTTTCATGTCCCTTTAAAGGGACAGATTACTTCCGAATTGTTATTGCTTAAAAAGATAAATAATTCCCCAGTTTTGTATAACCAACACGGTTTATTATTATACGTTTTACCTCTGTGATTACCTTGTATTTAAGCCTCTGCAGACTGCCCATTATTTCAGTTCTTTTGACAGATATGCATTTTAGCCAATCAGTGCTGACTCCTAGGTAACTCCACGGGAGTGAGCACAATGTTATCTATATCACACACATTAACTAGCACTGTCTAGCTGTAAAACAACTGTCAAAATGCACTGAGATAAGAGGCATGCTTTAATGGCTTATACATTAGCATATGAGTCTATCTAGGTTTAGCTTTCAACAAAGAATACCAAGAGAACAAAGTGAATTGGATGATATTAGTAATTTGAAAAGTGCATAACCTATTTGAATCATGAAAGTTTAATTTTTACTAGACTGTCCCTTTAATTCCAAAAATACCAACCAATTTACTTTTCTCCACAAATTTCAAATTCATTTGTTCATCTTACAAGCAGGTGAAAAACAGGGTTTTAACATTGTATATCTATGTATCTAGCTATTACTTAGTCATAGTGCAACTATAATACTAAGATTTTTTTCAGTCTAGATTGTTTTTTGTAGAGTAATGAGTTACAAATGTCATTGAAAGTTACTCAACATTTATTTTATTATTGACACTTTTTTATGTCTGTATTAAGGGTTATGACCCCACAAAAACTACAGCTCTAAGTGACTTTTTTTTTTATTATTGGATTTTCCTAAATTTAGATGGTCATTGAGTAAAATGTTGCCTTTTCTAGCTTGTTGAAGACCAAAAAGAAAACATTCAGCTGAAAATTCCAGAACATCTGCAGCCTCGATCTATGACCCCCATGGAAACCTACATCAAGGTCATAAATTATTATTGAGTGTTTCATTTAAATGGCCATACTAGAATGTATCAACACCTATGTTTAAAGGGAATATCTTCATTAAAGGAATAGTTTAGTCAAAATGAACCTTACATGATTCAGATAGAGCATGCAATTTTAAGCAACTTTCTAAATTACTCCTACTATCAATTTTTCTTCGTTCTCTTGGTTTATTTGAAAAAGCAAGAATGTAAGCATAGGAGCCGGACCATTTTTGGTTCAGAACCTGGGTAGCCCTTTCTGATTGGTGTCTAAACGTAGCCACCACTTGAAAAAGGAAAAGAGGCTCCAGCCTGGGCAGATGGTTAAAAGAAAAATCTTTATTATTCCATGGTCCACAAGAAAAACAACATTTCAGACCTATACAAGGTCCTTAGACATGACTAAGGACCTTGTATAGGTCTGAAACGTTGTTTTTCTTGTGGACCATGGAATAATAAAGATTTTTCTTTTAGCCATCTGCCCAGGCTGGAGCCTCTTTTCCTTTTCAAGATTTGTCATTAGAGGGGTGGCTGACTCCTTGCTCCTGTGCCTAGTTGTTTGGGTGCTGTTCCCCATACTCTCATTTTAAATGTAGCCACCAATCAGCAAGCGCTACCCAGGTGCTGAACCAAAAAATGGGTCGACTCCTAAGCGAAGAAAAATGGGAGTAAATTAGAAAGTTGTTTAATTTTGACTAGACTATTCCTTTAAAGTGATGGTAAATCCTAGATTAGAAAAAATAAAACATTAGGATTTACCATCACTAAAAATAAAGGCCACCTTCATGCATCAGTTTAAAAAAAACTGATGAAAAGGTGCCTTTATTTCGCTCTGGCTTCACTGCTTAGCTAAGCGGCTTTGATGGGCCACGCCACTGCTCATTTTTTTAATGAGGTGACGTTTCCATCTCCTAGCTAATAGCCATGTGATAACAGCATAATGCCAATCAGCCCGCGTGGCTATTAGCTAAGAGGTGGAAACATCACCTCATAGAAAAAATATATTATGGGTAATAAAGGGATTAACTATTTACCATCACTTTAAGAAAAAATACAAGGAAATATATACAAAGAAACCTTTAGCGTGGGCAACTTTTTAGAGGTTTTTTTCATTGCTATCTGAGTCACTTTGCACATGCACAATACTACAGTAAATGAGCAGTATTACTTCATTCTGCCAGTGGCCACCTTGTAAAAGGTAGTAATAATATTTATTAATGAAATACATGCAATGGTGCATTGAGAAGAAAGACAACAAGTAAATATCACTATGTAAAGAGAAATATTGGAGCAATTTTGCTCTATGTGTTACATTCTCAAAAGGGGTTAATAACTGCTCCATGTGTGTTACTAACTCAAAAGGTTAAATAAATGCTACAAGTCCCTTACCAAAAAAAGATTTAATTAGTTACTCAAAGGGGTTAATAAATCAATGTTCTGTGTAACTGCTCTTTGTATTATTGGGTAAGAAGGAAATAATCAATATTATGTGTGTTTGTGGTTAAATTACTACTCTTCCTCTGTTACCATCTAAAAAGTGGTTACATCAGTGCCCTCTGTGTTAATTGCACAAAAGGGGTTAAATAAATGTTCTGTATGTATAATTGACTCGGTTAAAGTTAAATCAAAGCTCTACTTGTGTTAATAGTAAATAAGGGGTTAACTGGTGTTCTGTTTGTTACTGGCACATACACATACTGTATGTTGGGATTATTGATCTGGACAGCACTATGCTGTAGCCAATTACCTTGCATAATCTGACTGCAAGGGTGTTTGGCCCTGTAACTTGGAGTCTAGTGTTTGGCCGTGGTTGCTTTGGAGTTGTGCTTCTGTGTTCTATTTTTGTGCTCACTATTAACAGGATAGGGAAGCACTGATGCTTGTCACTTGAAACACCTAGAGACTACAAAAACTAAAAGTATTCTGCAAAGAGACCCAGTTTCACTGTGCTATGCCCCAACTCAGGATAACAACTCAGAAAGGCAAATAATACCCATTGGCATTAATAAAAATCTTAATATAACTTTTTTGTATGTCTTCTTCCCTAAAAGACATTAACAAAACATACATTTTGAGCCTGGTATAAAATGCATATAGTGCATCTAGAAGAATAGAGATATCTATGATCTATGTGATTTTTTTTCTAAACTTTTGTAACAAGTTTACCAGATATTAAAAACAGTCATCCTTGTTTAGGTTAGGATAAGAAGTAAGTTTATGTAGGGGTTATTTGAAAGGAAAAAAATAGAAAGAAAAAAAAGAAAAAAGTTTAGAGAAAATATTCACTCCCACCATTATGCTGATTCCTTTAATGTTCCATGGAAACTTGTGGCGTTGCTAATGTTTGCTTAAAATAGCATTAAAAGGGAAAAACGCTTGAAAATATTGGTGTCAGAAAATTCTAGGTGAATGCTAAGGGGATAGTACTCTCAGTGAATACCCCTCTGGCATGTGATGGTTATAAAAAGTTATTTTACACTCTATGCATTTAGTTTTACATAAAATCTCAGCAACACTTTCCTTAAAGGGACATTGTAATACAAAAAATGTCAGCATTTCATTTTTTATTTTTACCCTAGATAACTGTATGTTTATCTCCTGAAAAGTAGCTAAACACATAGGTAAAATCCAACTCAGTAATCGCAAGCACTGCAGCTCACCGGTAGAAAACCGTCAGTAAACCAATCGTGAGTGGCAGTGGTGCAACCTGTCAATCTCTGGCCATGTGCTGTTAAGAACAGGACTTTACCTAGGTATTTAACCCTTTTATGGAAGTTACAAACACAATGATCAGTAATGCAAATTTGACATGATCTGAAGACATACATGTGTTTATTGCATTAAAATGTTCTTTTTAAAGGGCTTTAAACACCTTTTACTTTTTTGTAAAAATTGTGCTTTTTCCAGTGCTACCTAGGAGGCCAAAAAGCCTGTAACCTGCAAAGGCTGCAGATTTAATAGCTGGTTTAGGCAATTTGCAGCATTTTGAAAACTTAGGGCGAGATTACATATACGGCGTAGGTTTCAGCGCAAATGCTGAAACCCACGCTGCCCGTAAGTTCACCTTGCACATTGGGTGAAATCACATATATGGTGTTGGCAGATCATATACTGCCGTAAATCGAATAAACCGGTGACGTTCAGAAATGTGCGGTAATAGACATTTCTGGAGTCACCAGTGACTGCCGGCAGTTTATGAACTGCCGGCGCATAAGAAAAATCTTAAATCACCCATAAAAGTCTAACCCGCCTCACAAAAATAAACTCAACACGTCAAAACCCTTATATCCGCCATCCCCCACATCGCAACTAATAATTCAATGTATTAAACTCTAAACCACCATCCCCCCAAAAAGCAATCTACCTATTTAAACTATTAACCCCTATTCCGCCAACCCCCACATCGCAAAGTACCTAATAAATGTATTAAACCCTAATCTGCCATCCCCCACATCGCAATCTACCTAATAAATGTATTAACCCCTAATCCGCCATCCCCCCACAACTCAAACTACCTATTAAAACTATTAACCCCTAATCTGCCAACCCCCAACAACGTAATCTACCTAATAAAACAATTAACCCATAAACCACCATCCCCCCACAGCGCAAAGTATTAATCTAATCACTAGGCCCCCTAACACCCCTTAAATAACCACAATTAACCGAAATTACATAAAATAAAAAAGACTAACTTTAAAAATTAATAACAATTACCAATAAAAAAATCCTATCTTTATTAGAAAAACTAAGTTTACATAAAAAAACTAAGATTAAATTAAAATAAAAAATTCTAATATTACAAAAAATAAAAAAACTGAAAAAAATAAACAAAATTATCCAAAATAAAAAAATGGAAACTTAATCTAATTCTCCTATAAAAACAAAAAAATCCACCACAAAATAAAAACACCCCCTAATCTAAAACTAAACTATCAATAGCCCTTAAAAGGGCTTTATGTAGGGCATTGCCCTAAAGAAATCAGCTCTTTTACATAAAAAATACAAATTAACCCCTAACAGTAAAAACCGCCACCCACCCAAACCCCCAAAATAAAAAAGACCTAACTCTAAAAAAATCTAATCTACCCATTGCCCCTAAAGGGGCATTTTTATGGGCATTGCCCTTAAACGGGGAAATAAGCTCTTTTGCTGCCCATTAAAAAATAAAAAAAGCCCTAATCTAAAAAAAAATCGCAACCCCAAAAAAAACAAAAAACTAACACCAAAGAACGTAGTCACCATTCCTGAAGTCCGGACATCCATCTTATTCCAGACGGAGAAAAGTCTTCATCCAGGCGGATCCATCTTCATCCATCGCGCGACCATCTTCTTTCTTCTTGCCGGAGGTGCGGAGCGGTCTTCCGATGCATGGATCCAGAGAGTTGTTCCTTTTCGGTGGCGGCGGTCATCAGCGACATGGAGGTCCTTGTCATGCAATCGTCCGCTGCACACTGAAGATTGAATGCAAGGTACCCCTTTTATTTTGGGGTACCTTGCATTCTTATTGGATGAAATTTTCAAATCAGCCAATAGGATGAGAGCTACTTAAATCCTATTGGCTTTTCAAATCCCCGACGGGTAAAATATACATGCCACATTTGCATGGAGTGCCGTATATGTGATCGATACATCTGTCTTAAAATAGCCAACGCCGGCTTTTGTGGGCGACGCCGCATATGTGATCAAGCCCTTAGATTACAGAATTTGCTTTTTGGCATATCCAGGGACGGTGGGATAAAGCACAATATTTACATAAAAGTAAGAGGTGTTTAATGTCCTTTTAAATCTCTCAAATAAACAATTATTTAAAGGGACAGTCTACTCAAACTTTAACTTTCATGATTTAGATAGGGCATGTAATTTTAAACAACTTTTCAATTTACTTTTATCATCACATTTGCTTTGTTCTCATGGTATTCCTAGTTTAAAGCTAAACCTAGGTAGGCTCATATGCTAATTTCTTAGCCCTTGAAGGTTGCCTCTTATCTGAATGCATTTTGACCGTTTTTCACAGCTAGAGGGCTTTAGATCATGTGTACCATATAGAAAACATAGTGATCACGCCCATGGAGTTACCTAGGAGTCAGCACTGATTGGGTAAAATGCAAGTCTGTCAAAAGAACTGAAATAAGGGGGCAGTCTGCAGAGGCTTAGATACAAGGTAATCACAGAGGTAAAAAGTGTATTAATATAACCGTGTTGGTTATGCAATAATGGAGGAATGGGTAATAAAAGGATTATCTTTCTTTTTAAACAATAAAAATTCTGGAGTAGACTGTCCCTTTAATTCGGATCACAATGTCCATAATGAGGGTAATAATGCTTACTTGACAAATACTCAAAAACCCAGTAGTCCTATAAAATGCATTATTTTCACATCTATCCCAGACAAAAATGTTTTATCATTTATATAGCTGTGATTAAATACAGGACATCTCTTTTTCAGGTAACTCCTTCGCCGCCCATTCCCCAAACCACCCAGGGATTAGTTGGCTGGAGATCTACAGTCCCAGAGCTGCAGCTGGAACGATACGGTAGATCCAAATTCCTTAAGGGAGACTTCTGCAAGCAGATGAACTGGCCAGCCGAAGGATTAGATTAACCTCTCTATCCTACAAGTCTGAGAAGCCACCCTCCCCTGCTTTCCTTCTCTACGACTGCATGAAACCTCTGAAAGATCAACTTAAACTTGAACAGCATTTTAAGAAATTCAACGGAAATGGCAGTTTTTACATAATTTCTCTCAGAAGCAAGATGTGGAAAACAAACTGAGGGATATCTGTAAATGTTAAAAATATGCAGTAAACATAAGTACTCAGCGCAAAGACTGATTTACTGTCTGCCTTGCCTAAAGCCTGTTATCCTTGAATATTTACATTATCGCATTAAAGGTTACTAAAGCCTTATTTTGATAGAATTGCAGCTTCAGGCATAAACTCTAGTTTAACACTTAATTATTTTATTTTTTCTACTAACAAATTGTGAAATTGTTTAGTATAAAATAAAAGAGCCTTGTTTTAACCTCAAAAGCACCAGCATTTTTTTTTAATAATGTTGTACCATTTAAATAGAATAGTTATGCATAACACCCGAACCCTCATGCCGTACAATAATAAAATGAATTACACACAATACTAAAATATTAATATATGCTTAGGACACTGGTAGGTACAATAAATTATGGTCAGTAAGCAAAATCAGGTCTGCAACCTTTGTTTAGACAGCTAAGAGGTAAGAAAGTTTTATTACATTTTGAAATGATTAGAAAAAATCAAAAGAGAAGCCAAGTGTCCTTTATTTAACCAGGACAGTCCAGTATTTAAAGGGATAGTAAAGTCATAATTAGACATTCATGGTTAAGACAGAGCATACAATTTTAAACAACTTTCCAATTTACTTCTATTATTTAATTTGCTTCCTTCTCTTGTTATCCTTTGCCGAAAGGTTAATCTAGGTAAGCTCAGGAGCAGCAAAGAACCTAGGTTCTAGCTGCTGATTGATGGCAGCATATATACCCCTAAAAAGCCCCTTGTGAATCATATACACTTTAAAACATTTACCCTGAATTAAATGAATATCATAGAATGGATGAGAAAGACAATCAGGGGTTAACAAGTAATACCTAAACTGGGCAAGTGTTTTTAATTGACCTAATCAAAGATGTATATAAAGTTGTGTAGTGACTGCACCAGATCAGAGGTCTATGAGTACGGCTCAACAGAGCTGAAACGTGTGAGACCTGATCTGATGCCCGTTCTAGGAATTTTACAAGTGGTATAAATGATTTTAATCATGTTTCAATAAATATATTCTTTTACTACATCCACGACTGGAGAACTTTTTACCTTCACTTGGATATATATATATGTATATATATAGTATATACTAATTGTCATTAGCTCACCCATGTGTTCAGTCAGAAACCAGTAGTGCATTGCTGCTCCTTCAGCAATGATCCTAGAGAATAAAGCAAATTTAATAATAAAAGTAAACTGGAAAGTTGTTTAAAATGGTATGCTCTACCTAAATAATGAAAGAAAAATTGTAAGTTTCATGTCCCTTTAAGTTGTCAAGTAAAATTTCTACAAAAATACTTAAATGTCCATTTCTTTAAGTCCCCTGTGTGGCAGCTTCGTTTTAAAGGCCTCTTGTTTGTCTATGCATTTCAAATATGTAAAGAGAGTGAAAATGTCTGCTCTATGGTTTTTACTGGGAACAATGGTTGGTATTAAAAACACAGTTTGTGCAACTTTCAGTCAAGATCTTAGGAGGGGGTCAAACCGCTGTAATTGTGTGTTTCACTGGCAGCCAAGAGGCTACAAAGAAGGTGGAGCCTAAGGTAGAGATTTAGGGAGGAGCCATTGTGTGACTCTCCTACCACTTTTGCACATTCACAGGCCTACAGCTTGTCCAGTATTTTTGTGGAGGGCTGACAACATTATTTTGTGACACATGAACATTATATGAACATAGCCAGTCTCATTTGTTAAATTATCGCCTATGGATGATTTTCACTATGGACGCTTTGTGAGTAGTAGCAACCAATGTGCTCTACTGCAGAATAGTCGGAAAACATTGAACATTTACAATAGAGTATCTTGTAGCAGAATTTCTTCACAAAAAAAGAAAATAAAAACGCGTCTGTAATAATTTGTTTTTCATATATTTTGACTTTTGTCTTGTTATAGAAATACCAACTTTGGGCCAGTTTACAAGTGGGCAGTATTTAACACTCACACTCATGCTAGAAGTAAGCATGTGTCGGGTAGCGTTCTTATTACTATTCAGGGCCGGTGCAAGGATTTTTGGTTACACAGGCGAAGACACATTTTGCCGCTCCCCCCCAAAAAAAAAAAAAGGTTTTAGAAAAGCTAATTATACAACATGTTATTGCTAGACAGCATCTCACAGAGCCACACAACTGCACATCATTTCACACGTGTTACACCTATATAGTATGATTTAACTGTATGGACAGGCAGCACAACACTGCACAGCACCAAATGACTTGACAGATTGACACACTATGATGAACAACAGAACAACATGGGGTCTATACATAGCACATTTCTACAACAAGGTAGAAAACATGTCACAGTTTACAAGTGACAGCTACACAAATAGGAACATAATTACATACATTTTTACATAGCTGTACAATTTGGCACTGCTAGCAAGGTGAGTTACACAACTGCACAAAATGCCACTACACACCTTACACAGCTGTATAGCATGACCAGTGGTGGCTGGGGACATTTTGAGTTAGTGGGGCACCTAGACTCCTAACGGACTTAACTCTGAATGTGATATCCCACCCCATATCTATAATATGGACTACACAAAAAATAAACACATACCATTGTACATGTGCACACACTAACACTCACATAGGCACAAACATACACAAGAACATGAACACACATTATCATACGCAGTCACAAAAAGAGACACACTCAGATTCTTACTATCACACAGACATACTCATGCACACAACCATACATGCTCACACACAGACATGGTCACACACGCATGTGCAGGTGATTTGGCCATAGAATTATTGAATCTTTTACATAAGGAAGTTGGTTTCTTATTCAAGTTATTTTTTTAGCAAAAGGGGCCTAGCAAAGAAAATGCATGTCCCTCTTTGATGTTTAATGTACTTTTAAGAAATCCAGTTCCATAAGGGTGGATAATAGCCATCTCCTAATAAGTCTGTGACACTGGGAGATATACATGGGGCTGTAACTTTGAAAGCATAGTGTTTTGAAAAACTTGGAAATAAACTGAGGGAGAATTCCTTACACTGCACTAAACACAAGTTACGTTCTCCATGCAATCTATAAAATGCAGTCAGTGACTGCATAATGCAAACATATCCTTTATTTATAAAATGGAAAGACCCTCATTGTACCTGTATGTATCAGATTTCCAAATAAAGGCTTTGTAGTACTATGAATTAATGGCAACTTTATATGGAAAGCAAGGGTTAAATAACAATAAACTGCTAATTTTTTTGTTTCTTTTTCCCCTCCGTGAAGTGTTGATTGACAGCACAATAAGCAGGAAAAGTGGTGGGGACAGTAAAGGCGAAACTAAAATATAAGTCAGTAAAGCAGCAGCAGTCCTGGCCAATACCACAACCAGACTTGCTGCAATACTTTGAGGTCATGAAAAAAAATAAAAATGCTTCACTGATTTTGCTCCCTTACAATGAATGAAACACCAGGTTTTCCAGCTAGGCAAGTTTGCACAAGTGTTATCCAAATTCTAATCAGAAGCATTTCTGATTTAGTTGGGGTGACTATGATAACAAGGTGCCTGTCTCAAAACATTTTAGAACCGCTGCAGTGCTATGTTATATATTTGCTGCCAGTGCTCACCATTTTCCTACTGACTCTGAGAAATTAATATTAGCGTTAGCGGGCACATATACAATCTGCCCCCTGGTCACTCAGTCAGTCCTCTTCCATTCACGCTAGTAGGTACCTCCTACCTCTCCTGTACTTCACTCTCTATAAAGCCTGTCTGCCTTGCTGACTTGCGCCATCACACACTGAACCCCTAAAGTTTTTTTTATATAAAAAAGGGCCCCACTCCCAATAAAAAAAATTTTTAGTTGAGTTTCTGGGCATATTGGTGAGCCTCCACTGAGCTGAGCATGCATGACATAGTAATAGGCACTGGCAGCGCGTTACAGAGATACAGCTGCACAGAAAGACCACCCAGCCCGGGCTGCTCGGCTACTGCTTGAACTAAGTAGTTATAACCATTACCTCCATCCTCCCCTCCCCTCCTACCTTATCTTTCGTACCAGACCCGGTCTGACCGTCTGGGGTGGTCAGGCTTAGAGAGACAAAACTCGACTGTGTCACGCAGCAGCACCTCGCATTATTCCGAATTGGATTTTCCCGCTAAAACAGACAGTGAGTGACTCACTCCACACTGTCTGTGCTGACGCTGTGCACATTGCAAAGATAGTAGGCAGGGCCAGGGTTATAGCGCGACTCGTAAGAAAGCCCCACAACAGCGCACGCTCACAGCTACATAACTGAGTTGGAAGCTGGAACTGGAAGTTAACTTTAATGCTAGAACTAGATTAATACTGCTGACTGCATTGGAAAATAAAATTCTATCATATGGTGCAAGGCAGATAAAACTCCTGCTCTAAGTTGGCACCCCCCTGTGGAGGGCGCCGTAAGGCGACTGCCTATACTGCCTTACACAAGCGCCGGCCCTGTTACTATTTGAAAGCAAACAGTTTTCGCTTGCTCGCTAACCAGGTGCGCACAAAAAGTAGAAGTTAGAATATTGAGGTCCTGTTAACGATTTCCCTCATAGAAGTCAGTGGAGCAAAAAAATGGGGAAAAAACATTCTACTCACGCACAAACATGATAGCATATTCTCAAGTGTTCTAATTTACCATAAAATATTAATATTTCACATCCCAATGTTCTTCACATAGCAAAATATGTTTTATTTATTTATTTATAAATACATATTTCTGATGATCTTTTGGTACAATATAGCTATACCTATATATAGATGATTATAGATATCAAAATAACAAGAGTATTGCTTTGAGCAATGATACTTTTTTATTGGACTAACTATACATTTATAAGATGACAAGCTTTCGGAAGAATGTCCTTCCTTTATCAAGTCTGAAGCAATACAGTAAGGAACTCTTCCGGAAGCTTGTCATCTTATAAATGTATAGTTAGTCCAATAAAAAAGTATCATTGCTCAATGCAATACTCTTGTTATTTTGATATCTAAATCTCTGGACTAACACGGCTACTCCAATCAACGTGATAGATGATTATATAGGTATAGATATATTTAAATATATATAGGAATATTTATGTTTAAATACATAGAACATATTCTGCTATCTACAGAACATTGGAATGTATAATATTCACAGTAAATACACAGTATAACACTTGCATATTCATGTTTTCATCTACTTGAATGGAATGCAAAGGGCTCCGATGCACTTATATATATACAGTATATGTCTATATATGTATACATATGTTTGTATGTATAAATATGTCTGTCAATACATATATACACGTATAAATACATCTGTACACACATATAAAATATATATATATATATATACAGTATATATATATATATATATATATATATATATATATACACACACACACACATATTTAGACATGTGTATGTATTATCTCTATTTTGAAGCTCTTTACCTGCCTTTTTTTTCTAACACCTGAGACCTCATATCTTTGAGCCCTTATAACTTTTTATTGCATTTTTTTTTAATTATTTTTATTAGACAGTGTTATTATGAGTGTAACTGTACATTGTAATGCATTTCTTGTGTGTTTTGTGTCACATTCTTGTTTCGCAAGTGCAATCAGCCCTTCACACTTCAATCCTTACGTGATCTCAAAGCTGTGGTTAACTAACTTAACTGTTTTCCAAAACAAAAAAGTTGCACAAAACACTTAAAAAATACATAACAAAGTACAGTTACACTCATAATAACACTGTATGATAAAAAAAAAATTGCACAAAATAGATATAAGGGCTCAAAGATTGGAGATCTTGGATGTTAGAAGAAAAAGGCAGGCAAATGGATTTAACATAGAGACACCTACATATACATGTCTAAATATGTATTTGTATGTATGTGTATATATATATATATATATATATATATATTTATATATATGTGTACATATATATTAATGTATTTATATGTGTATATAAGTATTTACAGTCAAATATACACATATAAAAACATTATGTATTTACACATATATAGACATATATATAATTTCATTATAGCCCTTTGCCATTAAGTAGATGAAAACACGATACGACATATTTATGCAATATTCATATTTAATAAAGGGTTTTTTGCTAATGCGAATATGCTATGTTGTTTGTGCGATGGGTGTTTGGTTTTTTTTTTCAACAATTTTTTTTTCCATTGACTTCTATGGAGAATGCGAAAATGGCACTTGCGCGATCTCGGGTGTTAGGTTTTCTCACTTTTTTTTCTCCATTGATTTCTATAGGGGAAAACATGCACACGTATGTGAAAATTTGTTAGTTTTTTCACACTATTTGGGTTAATGTACCTTTAAATTGTTGTTAACTTTTTACACTAGCCATGTATCTCCTTAATTTAAATTATCAATGTTGATACTCATGATAAGCAAAATCATTTTTTGCAAAAAAGATAAGAGAAAACTAGTTGGCTTAGGTGAGTTTAGTGACTCGATGCTGAGTCCACACTTTACTGTGATCACATGATCACTGAAATCTCATACAATTTTAAAGTAAACTTTCCATGCCAGATGTGCACTGCTTTGCAAGTCTAGGGTACGCCTCCTTATTGGCTGTCCTGATTGGCTGCTTAAATTTACTTTACAATCAAATGTGGCAACTGAGGTAATTTGGAGGTAAAATATATTTTTTACATATGAGATGTTCAAGTGATATTTTCTAGTCAGTTTAGATTTAGATTTTTTTTACAGCTATGCTACATCACTTGTTTTAAGTAATGTAATATACAAAGTAATGACGGTCTCTGGGATAGTGAATCTCACAGGATATACATTTTCAGTTTGCACCAAATACAAATTAAACTGAAATATTTTCATTTTCATTTAACTTGTATTTGCTTCTAGTTGCTTTTCTGTCAGGTAATTATAAGTGTATTGTGAACTTTAAATAAACTTCACCTGTATACAGCTTGTAAGTTAAATGTATAGTAAAACATCTTGAGATATTTATATACAATGTTTAGTTATGTGTAATGAAACAACTTTGCAGTACATTTTTTTATTATTTATTTGCCCTCTATTCATTTAATTTAACTCTGCTTCATATATGTCCCTAAGTGGCTTTATAAGATAACAATTGCAAAACAGTTTACACTAGCTTTATGAAAGTGGCAAGCCTTATTGTCTGCAGACTAAAGCCCAGATTGGCTCCTTCATATAAGGGAAATACTATGTGGAGTTGGGCTATTGAAAACTGATTGCTGTAAAAAGGATGTAATTTGTTTAAAAAAAACTAAGACACAAATGTCTTGTAATTAAATGCTGTTTACTGTCCCTATAAATCAATGAGACTGCAGGGGTAAAATGCTTAGATGAGTTGTGAGAGAGCATCAGATACACTCAGGGAACTCCCATGTTCCTCCCACTTTTGTTGATTCCTACACAATCTTCAAACAAACCTATATACATATATATAATATATGTATTAGTGTAGTTTCTTACAGAATAAAAGTAAATCGGCTAGATTACGAGTCTTGCGTTAGGCTTAAAAAGCAGCGTTGGCCTGTCCCAACTCTGCTTTTTAACGCCCGCTGGTATTACGAGTCTTGCAGGTACAGTTGTACCGCTCACTTTTTTGGCCAGACTTGGAAATACCGCAAATCCACTTACGTAAATTGCATATCCTCTTTTTTCAAGGGGACTTGAATAGCGCCGGTATTACAGGTCTGCCAAAAAGTGGGCAGTAGACCCTCTCCTGTCAAGCCTGGTACCGCATTTTAAAGTCAGTAGTTAAGAGTTTTACACTACAACGCCGTAGCATAAAACTCTTAACTGAAGTGCTAAAAAGTACACTAACACCCATAAACTACCTATAAACCCCTAAACCGAGGCCCCCCACATCGCAAACACTAAAATTAAATTTTTAACCCCTAATCTGCCAAACCGGACATCGCCGCCACTATAATAAATATATTAACCCCTAAACCGCCGCACTCCTGCCTCGCAAACATTAAATAGTATTAACCCCTAATCTGCCGTCCCTAACATCGCCGACACCTACCTACATTTATTAACCCCTAATCTGCCGCCCCCAATGTCGCCGCCACTATACTAAAGTTATTAAACCCTTAAATCTAAGTCTAATCCTAACCCCCCATAATTTAAATATAATTTAAATAAATCTAAATAAAATTACTATCATTAACTAAATTATTCCTATTTAAAACTAAATACTTACCTGTAAAATAAACCCTAAGCTAGCTAGCTACAATATAACTAATGGTTACATTGTAGCTAGCTTAGGGTTTATTTTTATTTTACAGGCAAGTTTGTATTTATTTTAACTAGCTACAATAGTTACTAAATAGTTATTAACTATTTAATAACTACCTAGCTAAAATAAATACAAAGTTACCTGTAAAATAAAACCTAACCTAAGTTACAATTACACCTAACACTACACTATAATTAAATTAATTCCCTAAATTAAATACAATTAAATACAATTAAATAAAATTATCTAAAGTACAAAAAACAAACACTAAATTACAGTAAATAATAAACAAATTACAAGATTTTTAAACTAATTACACCTAATCTAATCCCCCTAGCAAAATAAAAAAGTCCCCCCAAAATAAAAAAGCCCTACCCTACACTAAATTACAAATATCCCTTAAAAGGGCCTTTTGCGGGGCATTGCCCCAAAGTAATCAGTTCTTTTACCTGTAAAAAAAATTACAAATCCCCCCCAACATTGAAACCCACCACCCACACAACCAACCCTACTCTAAAACCCACCCAATACCCCCTTAAAAAAACCTAAAACTAACCCCTTGAAGATCACCTTACCGGGAGAAGTCTTCACCCAACCGGGCCGAAGTCCTCCACGAAGCCAGGAGAAGTCTTCATCCAAGCCGGGCAAAGTGGTCCTCCCGACGGGCAGAAGTCTTCATCCAGACGGCATCTTCTATCTTCATCCATCCGGCGCAGAGCGGGTCCATCTTCAAGACATCCGACGCGGAGCATCCTCTTCAATCGACGGCTAACACAGAATGAAGGTACCTTTAAGTGACATCATCCATGATGGCGTCCCTTCAATTCTGATTGGCTGATAGAATTCTATCAGCCAATCGGAATTAAGTTAGAAAAAATCCTATTGGCTGATCCAATCAGCCAATAGATTGCGAGCTCAAACCTATTGGCTAATTGGATCAGCCAATAGGATTGAACTTCAATCCTATTGGCTGATTGCATCAGCCAATAGGATGTTTTCTACCTTAATTCCGATTGGCTGATATAATTCTATCAGCCAATCAGAATTGAAGGGATGCCATCTTGGATGACGTCACTTAAAGGTACCTTCATTCTGTGTTAGCCGTCGATTGATGAGGATGCTGCGTCGGATGTCTTGAAGATGGACCCGCTCCGCGCCGGATGGATGAAGATAGAAGATGCCGTCTGGATGAAGACTTCTGCCCGTCTGGGGGACCACTTTGCCCGGCTTGAATGAAGACTTCTCCCGGCTTTGTTGAGGACTTCGCCCCAGTTGGGTGAAGTCTTCTCCCGGTAAAGTGATCTTCAAGGGGTTAGTGTTAGGTTTTTTTTAAGGGTGTTGTGGGGGATTTGTAATTTTTGTTACAGGTAAGAGAGCTGATTACTTTGGGGCAATGCCCCACAAAAGGCCCTTTTAAGGGCTATTTGTAATTTAGTGTAGGGTAGGGCTTTTTTTATTTTGGGGGGCTTTTTTATTTTGTTAGGGGAATTAAATTAGGTGTAATTAGTTTAAAAATCTTGTAATTTGTTTATTATTTTCTGTAATTTAGTGTTTGGTTTTTTTTTGTACTTTAGATAATTTTATTTAATTGTATTTAATTGTATTTAATTTAGTTATTTTATTTAATTATAGTGTAGTGTTAGGTGTAATTGTAACTTAGGTTAGGTTTTATTTTACAGGTCAATTTGTATTTATTTTAGCTAGGTAGTTATTAAATAGTTAATAACTATTTAGTAACTATTCTACCTAGTTAAAATAAATACAAACTTGCCTGTAAAATAAAAATAAACCCTAAGATAGCTACAATGTAACCATTAGTTATATTGTAGCTACCTTATGGTTTATTTTACAGGTAAGTATTTAGTTGGGGGCGGCAGATTAGGGGTTAATAAATGTAGGTAGGTGGCGTCAATGTTAGGGCTGGCAGATTAGGGGTTAATAATATTTAACTAATGTTTGCGAGGCGGAAGTGCGGCGGTTTAGGGGTTAATATGTTTATTATAGTGGTGGCGACGTTGGGGGCAGCAGATTAGGGGTTAATAAAAATATAGGTAGGTGGCGGCGACATAGGGGGCGGCAGATTAGGGGTTAATAAATATAATGTAGGTGTTGGCGATGTTGGGGGCAGCAGATTAGGGGTTCATAAGTATAATGTAGGTGGCAGCGGTGTCCGGAGCGGCAGATTAGGGGTTAATAATATAATGTAGGTTGCGGCGATGTCGGGGGCGGCAGATTAGGGGTTAATAAGTGTAAGATTAGGGGTGTTTAGACTCGGGGTTCATGTTACGATGTTAGGTGTAGACATACATTTTATTTCCCCATAGGAATCAATGGGGCTGCGTTAAGGAGCTTTACTCTCAGCCGTCTCTCCCCGTTGATTCCTATGGGGAAATCGTGCACAAGCACGTTACACCAGCTCACCGCTAACGTAAGCAGCGCTGGTATTGGAGTGCGGTAAGGAGCAAAATTTTGCTCAACGCTCACTTCTTGCCTGGGTTGTAAAAACCTGTAATACCAGCGCTGTCTGTAAGTGAGCGGTGAGCATAAACTGCTCGTTAGCACCGCACAGCCTCTAATGCCAAACTCGTAATCTAGCCATTTGTTATTTATTCAAATTTTAAAAGAAAATTAAAAAATTCTTTAACTGTTTTTTTTTTCTAAAATGTGTTTGAAGATAACATTATATTTTTTTTTAATTTCTTAGAAGCAAACTAAAAAAAATATCTGGCTAAAAAACTACGTTAAATGCATAAGAAACCAAAAAAAACATTATTATTTAGTTTCCAATTTACTTCTATTATCAAATTTGCTTCATTTGCATGACATTCTTTGTTGAAGAGATACCTAAGTAATTGTCTGTAGCACTACATGGCAGGAAATAGTCCTGCCATCTATTGCTCTTGCAAATGGATAACATTGTTTTTTGCCCATTGGAGGATTCAAGAACCCTCCTTTATCACTAGAAAACTGTGTGTTCCATTAATAATTGATATTTGCCACAGCAGTGACATTGTCCTACTGAAAATGCACATAAGTCTCTTCCTTCAGAAGAGGCCAGCTCTGGAGAGCCCTGAAGATTTCATGGAACTCTTAGAGATTTATTGGCAACCTCGCCTCTTAAGGAGACCAAACTCCCTGCATCCCAAACTGAAAGTCTTGGGTTTGTCATGATTATTGCTTAAGATGGACAAAGAAAAGCAGCCCCAAGAGAAATGGAGTTGTGATTTCTCCACCACAAATGTTATTGCCTTGTTATAGGATGCAATAGAATCCTTTGGGATAATTGATTGTAATCCTTTCAACATTGACTCAGCATGCAAAGTTCACAAGGTCTAATGTGAAAATGAGCAAATGGAATGGCATCCAATCAGACCTTGCACTTCCATTCAGAGAGCTATCGTATGGTTGGAAGTTGCCTAAAGCTTTTACACAAATTGACTGTAACTTTAGTTTCCTCTGATTTCTTAAGGAAAGTCTCATTGAAATTGAGTATATGACTACTACTAGAAAAGAGATCCTGGTGGGGAGACAGAGAGCTCTTTGGAACATTGTTTCCCCAACTGTGTTGTCAAAGAAACTGCTGAGAAATTGCTAAAGATAAAGATGGAACCTGAAAAAAGATATTGTCTATGTATGGAGCCATTTAAATACCCTGAGCTCTGGGTACAGACAATAGGGTTCCTAGAACCTTTGTGAAAATTTTGGGAGCAGTAGCAAGACTAAACAGTAGTGCCACAAACTAAAAATGTTTGTCCAGAAAGGCAAATCTAAGGAACTGAAAATGCACTTTGTGTATAGGGAAATAAAGATAGGCATCCTTCAAATTTATGGTGGACATTAAATGGACTTGTTGAAGAAGAGGAAGTAAAGTTCTGATTGTTTCCATCTTGATGGTTGGAACTTTGAGAAACTAGTTCAAGGTTTTTAGCCCTTAAAGTTCCCTCTATTTTAGGAACTTTAAAAAAGGTTGGAATAAAAACTTTGACCTTGTACCACCAAAAGAACTGAACAATCACTCGAATGAATTCTAGATCTTGAACACATTGAAAAAAAAAAGACTTGTGCCTTTTCAGAATTTTTGGAATGTTGGAAATAAGAAACCTTCCTCTGGGAGGCCTTTATCTAAAGCCTATTCTGTTATCCTGGAAAGAATATTGAATACCCAGAGATCTCAAATGGACCAAGCCCAGGCCTTTTGAAAAAGGTGTAATCTGCCCCCTACCTTAAGAAAATCAGGATCGGGCCACACCTTCATGAAGTGGAGGGATTTTTAACAGCTTAGATTTGTTCCAAGTGAAAAAGGACTTTTTGTTCCTAGATTGACAAAACAAACAAAAACAATTAGGAGCCCTGCCCTTGACCTTGGACTTTTTTGTCCTGAGGGAGCAAGGCTCCTTTACCTTCTGTCACAGTAGAAATAATAATAAGGCTAAAACCAAACAAAATATTTCCTTGAAAGGGAAGAGTCAAAAGTATGGTCTTAGAAAGCCACAAAGCCCTTCTGGTAAAACAGCTAGCACCATATTCTTGGTGTTAATCCTTATAATTTCAACAATATCATCACAGATTAATGTATTGGCTGACTATATAAGATCGAAGCAATGTTGAAAAATCTTCATCCATAGAGTTGTCTGAAATCTGATCAGACCATCTGTAGAAGCTGCTGCAACATAGGTTATACGAACAGCTGGTCTGAATAAGAAACCCAATTGCTGAAAACCATTTCTATGGTAAGACTCAAATTTCCTGTCCATTCTTTGAGAGAAGTAATGTCCTCCAAAAGAATACTAGTACGCTTGGCCAAGTTAGAAATCACTAATTCTACCTTAGGGATGGTCTCCCAAAGTTCCAAATTAGAAGGTGGTAATGGAAACATCTTCTTAAATTTTGGAGCTGGACTATAAGGAATACCAGGTCTTGGTCATTTCTTGGTAATTATTTCAGTAATTGCATCTGGTACAGCAAAAACTTCAGGAGCATTAGCAGCAGACTTGGAAATTAGATCCAATCACTTAACTGACTTTTCCTCAGCAGGTTAAGGATTTTGTACTCCTAACGTACATATTACTTCCTTCAGTAATATACAAAGGTGTTCATAAAACATAAAAGAAGATGAATCTGAGTCTTACTCAGTGATAAAGACAAATCTGAGTAGTCTGCATCCTTTAGAAGATCTTTCGCTGATTTTTAGTCAGCCAGAATGGTAAGATAAATACACAGTTGGTTGATAGTCAGACTTAGATCTTTTACGCTTACTTGGATAAGGCATAGTCACCAATATTTCAGAGACAGTGGAGCGTACAAAATCTTTAAAACCTGGAGCAAAATCTAATGAACTTCCTTGTAAAGAAGAAACTGAGGGAGGACAGACTTCTTTTACAGGCAAGAGCAGCATTAGATTGATTGGCATGCATCAGGTGATCCATACAAGTATTGGAAAGTTGTGCTGGGGGTATAATAGTAGCTAGTTTGCATAATACAGATTTAAGATGAATAGCAAAATCAGTGGATCTACCCTCTAAAGGATCTACATTTACAGTATTGAGGGCAGTTCCTTTATGCTCTGTAAGTGAAATATAATAAAGCCAGACAAATGAAAACACCACAGTAGATATTCTAACATATATGCAGAATACAAAATAATTTAGGGATCTTTTTAGAAAAATCAGAGAATAGCAGGAGATATGTAATAGATACTGCAAACTGTAGAACCTATAGAAATTAAAATGTAACACTTTATTAATTAAACAACAACAACAAACAACATAGATCTAAAGTTGGGTAAAGGAATAGGGAATTCCACATCCAATCCTTATAACAAATTGAACCCAACACTAAGTTAAAAACAAAGATAGGGCTAGGTAGCTAAGGAGAAGTGTGAGGGGTAATGAAGGGTGCTGTAAGAATGTAGGGTTAACATCCATTTTCAAACAGGCATTCCTACACGCTCAAAGGCTTCCTCCTTCCTGCAAACTTCGTGGGGGTTACCCAGTCAGCCGATTTCTGACTAAAGGCCCTATACCAGTATCAACCGCACACCACACAGGAAACTTAATCGTTACATAAAGTTCTCGATATGGACCATTATCATGTGTCCTTTTGAACTTAAAAGTAGTTGCAACTATATTTATTTTAACAGTATTGTTTTCTAACAGAATCACTGTGTCTATCACATCAACATACAATATAAGTTAAAACCGCTGCCTTTTTTAACTAAATTCCTTTTTACGGTATTATGTTATAGCGAAATCATTGAGTATATCACACCAACATCAGTTAGGCATGATGCCTTTTAAGTTGTAACTAAGTATCTTAAAACGATATTGTATTATAACGATATCACTGTTTGTATCACACCAACATAAGTTAGACACGTTGCCCCATTAGCACACCCACTGACGCGTCTTGTCACTAGGAAGCGTGATTTTGTCAGGGTATTAGGGCTGGTCAAGCCGAACAGCATGGCTTATATATACTATTCGTTGTTATGGTAACCATATTCTGTTTGCAGAAGTGTCAACCGCATTATAGGTATATCGATCATATCATCCGAGGAGGAAGCGAGAGGCAATTTCAGTAGTCTTATCAAAATCATAACGAGATATGCAAGATTAGGTATTTACCGTTTATAGTTAAAGATCTTTTTCAGAATTCAAAGTAACTAATGCAGCTCAACTATGTTTTATGATGCCAACAGAAATAATATTCACATCAATATAATGTCCCCTCAAAGGTTCAACTTAATATAGAGATGTTACATGCTTTTTAGTGTTCAAATCACTCAAAAGATACATTATTATACTAATTCATAGAATGTTTCTCTCTATCAAATTTTAATGGTAACCACATTATTTTTCATTTGAATTCATTGATCCAATGGAGGTATATAGTTGTCAATATTATCAATAAAATATTTTTATTCACCGCTATCATTATCACCATGTGAAACGTCTACAATCAACATAGATCTCATAATTGTAGAAACATTTTAATGCAACTACAAATTTCATGGTCATTAATTGTTAGATAACACGACATTATTTAATATAAAGCAGATAGGCATTTTTTAAGCCTCACACAATCTGTGTTATATGCTACATAGCTCTTATATTTCTTATAACCAGAAGAAACTGCAATAGTATTACATATATTTTACCATCTTATAGAAGAATTGAACTATTTTTTACTTAGAACAAGAGAAAAGGAAGGGAACTTACAGAGAAAAGCACAAAGGAGCCATGTCTCAATATTACATCATCTAATATGGTATTATAGAAAGCATTTGAAAGACAGGGCTTTGCATTAGAAAGACATATTTGCGGTCACTATGTATTGAATTCATATGTTGTGCAACTGGTACTGGTCTACCCCATTTGATGTCACCCAAATGTTCTAGAACTCTAGTACGTAGTTCTCTCTTAGTTTCACCTACATAGATCTTTGGGCAACTGCATATAGCTACATAGATAACCATTTTGCATCTACAATTCATAAAAGATGTTATATTATACTTTTTACCAGTAACCGGGTGTTCAAAGCATTTTGTAGGTTTCATGTTATCACAAGCCTTGCAATAGCTACATTTGAATAATCCTTTGGTTCTATTCAGCCAAGTTTCTGGTTCTGTTTTTTTGAAAATGGTTATGCATTAAAATGTCTTTGAGATTGTGTGAGCGTCTGTTAGTTATCATTGGTTTAGATGGTAATATCTCCTTAAGATCATCATCTTTTTCTAGGATATGCCAGTATTTTTCGAAGATTCTTCGCATATTATTATGTTGTTCATCAAAAGTACCAATTATCCTAACAGGATTGGTATCCTTGGTCTCCTTTTTAGTGTCAGTAAGTAATGTCCTCCTATCGATATTTTTGGCTCTTTGGTATGCTTTTTTCAAGCAAGCATTAGGATACCCTCTATCATTAAATCTATTTCTTAATTCACCTGCTCCCCTCTCAAATTCCTCATCAGAGCTACAATTTATTCTTACCCTCAAATATTGGCCAGTTGGTATGCCCAGTTTCTGGCCTTTGGGGTGAAAGCTCTTCCATTTTAGGAGGCTATTGGTTGCTGTCGGTTTTCTATACAATGTAGTATTAAGTGTACCATCTATATCTTTTGAAATCAACAGATCCAAAAAGGCAACAGACTTTACATCTATGTTATATGTATATTTCATACCAAACTCATTATTATTCATCCATTCCATGAACTTTTCAAAATAAAAAAAAATTTGATACTGTACTTACCTGAACTGCACCCACTCTACTATGCTTATTATCATTGCAGAAATGCCTGCTTCCAGTGCTGTGTAAGCCACAGCAGAGGATCACAGGAAGGAGTATCTTGACAAGCAAACAGGACTGGGCTAAGGGACTGGTCCCCAAGACACCTGTGGAAGACTTGTGACTAACTCCTTCACTTACTCCATTGTCTCTTTTGCCTTCCATTGGCAGCTCTCTGAGGGGAAATGGGCCTCAAATCAGTCTGAGGACCCCTCTTAACAAAGAATCTAAAAGCACCTCAATTCTTCACCTTCCTCCTGAAAGGCAAAGATAAGACTGGCTTAACAGTAACGTGGGATGGATAGAATACTCTTGACAATTTTGGGAATCTTTGCCTCCTCCTAGTAGCCAGGAATTGAATCCCAGTAGTAATGATCTTGTGGACTCTCACCACCTTATAAAATAAAAATTACTTAAAGATAGCAGATCTGTTACTTACATAAATAAACAAGTTTTTGTTCCATTTCAATTCTCATTAAATACTGTAAGCATTTTAAACAAGCTGGTCACAAAGCATTACCTCGCCAGCTGGCTCAAAATTCACAATACACTTATGTAATTAACTGACTGAAAAGTAATATATACAAAACTAAAAGCAAGGGTAAGTTAAATTGTAGTAAAAACATTTCAGTTTAACTTGTATTTCCTGAAAACTGAGACTTTATATAACCCCTAGTAGTTCTCCTGCTAACTTATCTTTCCCCTGTGAAATTCTGTTTCCTAGATAGCCTCATTACATTCTATGGCAGGCATTAAGGGATCCTAACGCTGCTTTTGGCCGCCCGCTGGTATTTAGAGTCAGGCAGGAAAGGGTCTAATGCTCACTTTCAAGCCGCGACTTTTCCATACCGCAGATCCCCTTTCGTCAATTGCGTATCCTATCTTTTCAAAGGGATCTTCCTAACGCTGGTATTTAGAGTCTTGGCTGAAGTGAGCGGTACACCCTCTACCGACAAGACTTCTACCGCCCATGGAAAGGCTATAGTTAAGAGCTTTATGGGCTAACGTCAGTATAAAAAGCTCTTAACTACATTGCTCTAAAGTACACTAACACCCATAAACTACCTATGTACCCCTAAACCGAGGTCCCCCCACATCGCCGCCACTATAATAAATATTTTTAACCCCTAATCTGCCGACCGCACATCGCCGCCACCTACATTATCCCTATGAACCCCTAATCTGCTGCCCCCAACATCGCCGACCCCTATATTATATTTATTAACCCCTAATCTGCCCCCCAATGTCGCCGCTACCTTACCTACACTTATTAACCCCTAATCTGCCGACCGGACCTCGCCGCCACTATAATAAATGTATTAACCCCTAAACCGCTGCACTCCCGCCTCGCAAACACTAGAATAAATAGTATTAACCCCTAATCTGCCCTCCCTAACATCGCCGCCACCTAACTTCAAGTATTAACCCCTAATCTGCCGACCGGACCTCGCTGCTACTATAATAAATGTATTAACCCCTAAAGCTAAGTCTAACCCTAACCCTAACACCCCCTAAGTTAAATATCATTTTAATCTAACGAAATAAATTAAATCTTATTAACTAAAGTATTTCTATTTAAAACTAAATACTTACCTGTAAAATAAACCCTAATATAGCTACAATATAACAAATATATTGTAGCTATTTTAGGATCTATATTTATTTTACAGGCAACTTTGTATTTATTTTAACTAGGTACAATAGCTATTAAATAGTTATTTATTATTTAATAGCTACCTAGTTAAAATAATTACAAAATTACCTGTAAAATAAATCCTAACCTAAGTTACAATTAAACCTAACACTACACTATCAATAAATTAATTAAATAAATTACCTACAATTACATGCAATTAAATAACCTAAACTAAATTACAAAAAAAACAAACACTAAATTACAAAAAATAAAAAAAGATTACAAGAATATTAGGCTAATTACACCTACTCTAAGCCCCCTAATAAAATAAAAAAGCCCCCCAAAATAATAAAGGTCCCTGCCCTATTCTAAATTAAAAAGTAATCAGCTCTTTTACCAGCCCTTAAAAGGGCTTTTTGCGGGCATGCCCCAAAGTAATCAGCTCTTTTGCCTGTAAAAAAAAATACAACCCCCCCAACATTAAAACCCACCACCCACATACCCCTACTCTAACCCAAACCCCCCTTAAATAAACCTAACACTACCCCCCTGAAGATCTCCCTACCTTGAGTCGTCTTCACCCTGTCGGGCCGAAGTCTTCATCCGATGGGGCAGAAGAGGACATCCAGACCAGCAGAAGTCTTCATCCTATCCGGGCAGAAGAGGACATCCGGACCGGCAGACATCTTCATCCAAGCGGCATCTTCTATCTTCATCCATCTGGAGTGGAGCCATCTTCTTTCCAGCCAACGCGGATCCATCCTCTTCAACTGACGCCTACTCACCGAATGAAGGTTCCTTTAAATGACATCATCCAAGATGGCGTCCCTCGAATTCCGATTGGCTGATAGGTTTCTATCAGCCAATTGGAATTAAGGTAGGAAAAATCTTATTGGCTGATGAATCAGCCAATCAGATTCAAGTTCAATCCGATTGGCTAATCCAATCAGCCAATCAGATTGAGCTTGCATTCTATTGGCTGTTCCGATTACTTTGGGGCATGCCCCGCAAAAAGCCCTTTTAAGGACTGGTAAAAGAGCGGATTCTTGTAATCTTTTTTATTTTTTGTAATTTAGTGGGGGGGGTGTAATTTAGTTTAGTTTATTTAATTGTATGTAATTGTAGGTAATTTATTTAATTAATTTATTGATAGTGTAGTGTAAGGTAACTTAGGTTAGGATTTATTTTACAGGTAATTTTGTAATTATTTTAACTAGGTAGCTATTAATAACTATTTAATAGCTATTGTACCTAGTTAAAATAAATACAAAGTTGCCTGTAAAATAAAAAGCTGCTACTATAATAAATGTATTAACCCCTAAAGCTAAGTCTAACCCTAACCCTAACACCCCCTAAGTTAAATATCATTTTAATCTAACGAAATAAATTAAATCTTATTAACTAAAGTATTTCTATTTAAAACTAAATACTTACCTGTAAAATAAACCCTAATATAGCTACAATATAACAAATATATTGTAGCTATTTTAGGATCTATATTTATTTTACAGGCAACTTTGTATTTATTTTAACTAGGTACAGTAGCTATTAAATAGTTATTTATTATTTAATAGCTACCTAGTTAAAATAATTACAAAATTACCTGTAAAATAAATCCTAACCTAAGTTACAATTAAACCTAACACTACACTATCAATAAATTAATTAAATAAATTACCTACAATTACATACAATTAAATAACCTAAACTAAATTACAAAAAAAACAAACACTAAATTACAAAAAATAAAAAAAGATTACAAGAATATTAGGCTAATTACACCTACTCTAAGCCCCCTAATAAAATAAAAAAGCCCCCCAAAATAATAAAGGTCCCTGCCCTATTCTAAATTAAAAAGTAATCAGCTCTTTTACCAGCCCTTAAAAGGGCTTTTTGCGGGCATGCCCCAAAGTAATCAGCTCTTTTGCCTGTAAAAAAAAATACAACCCCCCCCAACATTAAAACCCACCACCCACATACCCCTACTCTAACCCAAACCCCCCTTAAATAAACCTAACACTACCCCCCTGAAGATCTCCCTACCTTGAGTCGTCTTCACCCTGTCGGGCCGAAGTCTTCATCCGATGGGGCAGAAGAGGACATCCAGACCAGCAGAAGTCTTCATCCTATCCGGGCAGAAGAGGACATCCGGACCGGCAGACATCTTCATCCAAGCGGCATCTTCTATCTTCATCCATCTGGAGTGGAGCCATCTTCTTTCCAGCCAACGCGGATCCATCCTCTTCAACTGACGCCTACTCACCGAATGAAGGTTCCTTTAAATGACATCATCCAAGATGGCGTCCCTCGAATTCCGATTGGCTGATAGGTTTCTATCAGCCAATTGGAATTAAGGTAGGAAAAATCTTATTGGCTGATGAATCAGCCAATCAGATTCAAGTTCAATCCGATTGGCTAATCCAATCAGCCAATCAGATTGAGCTTGCATTCTATTGGCTGTTCCGATTACTTTGGGGCATGCCCCGCAAAAAGCCCTTTTAAGGACTGGTAAAAGAGCGGATTCTTGTAATCTTTTTTATTTTTTGTAATTTAGTGGGGGGGTGTAATTTAGTTTAGTTTATTTAGTTTAGTTTAGTTTATTTAATTGTATGTAATTGTAGGTAATTTATTTAATTAATTTATTGATAGTGTAGTGTAAGGTAACTTAGGTTAGGATTTATTTTACAGGTAATTTTGTAATTATTTTAACTAGGTAGCTATTAATAACTATTTATCTAATTGAGCTATTGTACCTAGTTAAAATAAATACAAAGTTGCCTGTAAAATAAATATAAATCCTAAAATAGCTACAATATAATTATTTGTTATATTGTAGCTATATTAGGGTTTATTTTACAGGTAAGTATTTAGTTTTAAATAGGAATACTTTAGTTAATAAGATTTAATTTATTTCATTAGATTAAAATTATATTTAACTTAGGGGGGGTGTTAGGGTTAGGGTTAGACTTAGCTTTAGGGGTTAATACATTTATTAGAGTAGCGGCAAGGTCCAGTCGGCAGATTAGGGGTTAATACTTGAAGTTAGGTGGCGGCGATGTTAGGGAGGGCAGATTAGGGGTTAATACTATTTATTCTAGTGTTTGCTAGGCAGGAGTGCGGCGGTTTAGGGGTTAATACATTTATTATAGTGGCGGCGAGGTCCGGTCGGCAGATTAGGGGTTAGTAAGTGTAGGTAGAGGGACTTCCGTTTTGGGGCGGTGCAGTACTGTTCACCTGCACACAGGTGTTGTGAGAGGACGCCTTCTACCTGCTCCCCGCCCTCTGCCGTGTACCTGGGATATCCTCCTCAGGTTGTGTTCGGCGTTTTGCAGAGTTAATCCCCTGCCGAGGGCTGGAAGTCCGCCATAGCCGAAGTGGCTGAGACTGCAGCGCAGTCCGAATTTTAAACAATCCTACTACTCAAGGGTATTGCTGAAGAGACCCACAGGCTGGCCCTGAAAATTAACAGACAAAGTGCCCGTGGAGGTGCATTAAGATACTCACCCCCCTGGTTGGGGTTGCTTCTTCCAGTGCTCCCGGGATCTTGATCGCTCCAGGATATGTGCGGCTTTGGAAATATATACAGTATCTGGAGCCCCGCAGCTACCCGATAGATCCCCAGTCTGCATCCGGCGAGAGAGGTGACAAGAGTCGGAGGTAAAGTTTGAGCCGCCCCTGCTGGGCTAGTAAATGACTGTTGCTTTGTTATTTGAAGCAGATAAGAAAGGCTGCTGTGAATTGCTCAATATATTATACCTGACCCACTTAAAGAACTTTATGCTGCTACCTTTAAACGCCTTGGTTTCTGTAACCATCTGAACTAAACAGGCTTGTAGTAAAAGGTGTTTGTATCAGCTCCGTGGCCCTGTGATATTTTATGTACTTGAAAAACTATCCATTCGAGGTAGAATCATCTGTACAGAGAAGGGCCCGGGTTCAGTATAAAGACACTGCTGGTTTTTCTTCTCGCTGGAGTTGTGAGAGGGTCCACATCTCTGTTTTCTTCCTCCATTAGCTGACAGCATATAGTCGGTGGTGCTGCTCTCTGGAACTGTGTGGGCTTATTGTGCCTAGAGGTGCTATTGTAACACAGAGTTGAGCGGCTAAGGAGGTCTGGGATAAAGCATGCTACAATTTGCAGGACTCTAGCCAACATATTAACCTTCTGAGATTACCAGTGCGATAGAGGAAGAGAGGAGGGCTGAAAAAAGGTTGTTAAGGCCAGTTCGAGGCCTATCGTATGGTTGTGACTGTTGTTTCATATTATGATCTGGGCTCTGGTGGCTTTTTGGACAGCTGTGAATCCCTGTTACTTCTGGTACTGGCCCAAAAAGAGGAAGGAAAGGAAAGGAAAGGAAAGGGAAGAAAAGAAGAAAAGAGGATTTTGACCAAAATTGAAGAATAGGAAATAAAGGACTTCTCTGGCCTGGTATGGACGTTACTAGGTGATGGACTATCTGTATATTACTTGTATCAGTTATATTTACCTTGGGTGCCTTCATCTTTATTTATTTATTTTTTTATTTTTTTTATTTTTTGCTGTTGGTCAAAAGGGGTTCTCTCAGTGAATAAGGAGGAGGGATTGCTTCTGGGTGGCTGGCCACTTTGGGTGGGCTGTATTGCATATTTGAGAAAAAGATATTGTTTGTCAGAATATGTGACAAGGGCTGCAAGGGGACTGACCAGTATTTATATTGTTGTTATTGTCTGGTGGTAACTGAGTTTAGGCAAAAGATAGTAATTCACCAAGAATGCCTGTTAGGAAGGATAAAAAAGCTAAACTGGCAGATGCCAGTGAGGAAAATATGCCGGACAATATTTCTATTGAAACTCACACATTAATTTCCCAACTTGTAGATATTTTTACCCCTCAATTTGAGAGCATAAAAAAAGAGTTGGGGACTATCTCCGCAGATTTAAGTGTCTTATCTACAGAGATGAGACAATTTGCCTCCCGAATGCAGGAGGCAGAGGATCGAATTTCAACTCTGGAAGACAGACTCCATATTCAAGAGGAGACTGTCTCTAGCTATGATACTAAAATCAATTCCATGCAGTTACGCCTCGAGGATCTAGAAGATCGCTCGAGGCGTAATAACATTCGAATTGTAGGCTTGCCTGAGTCCACAGAATTTGATGATCTCATGCAATTTGCAGCTGTTTTATTGCCCCAAGCGTTAGGGTTCCCCCCACAGCAAATACCTTTATCCATAGAAAGAGCCCATAGAGTGGGCCCTAGAAATTTCTCAGGTAATAGTAGAATAAAAGATAGAATGGTTATCTTTAAGCTTTTAAAGTTCCAAGATAAGGTTGAAATTCTAAAAATGTTTAGGAAAAAGGCCCTGCTTATGATAGGGAATCACAAGATCCTATTGTTTCAGGATTTTTCCTCTGAGACATCGGCGAGGAGGAAGCTGATGGCCCCGTTCTGCTCCCAACTCATTAAGTCCGGTCTTCGTGCCTGGATGATATACCCGGCTAAGATTATAGTAGAGGACGGGGACAGTAGGCTGACTTTCGCGGAAGTCTCTGAGGTAAAGAATTTTATACATTCAAAACAGTGACAGAGGCCTGTCAGAAGATGCCCAAGGGATGGTATTTGTCCGGAAGGCTTTTTTTTTATCTTTTATTTGTTCTGTCAGGAAGTGATATTTGGTGGTCTCCACTAGTGAGGGCGACCCGGCCAGTATGGTTTATTATATTTCTTTTTTGTATAGTGTTATGTTGTGAATGTTGTTGTGTAGTTGTAAGGGTGTTGGGTTTTTTTTTTTTCTTCCTCTCTTCTTTCTCAATATATGTCTCGTTTGGGGTGGGGTGACCTGCAGGGCAGGGACCTGGCAACTTTAATAAAGTTTGTCTTGAGATGATACTAATAAGCAATATGAAGATTTTATCTTGGAATGTGGGAGGGGTGACATCCCCAATTAAGCGTAAATTAATAATTAAAAGACTTGGTAAATTAGACCCGAGTATAGTGTTTTTGCAGGAAACGCACCTTAAAGCCTATGAAATCCCAAAACTTAAATCTAAATGGGTGGGGGAGGTGGTTGCCCCCCCAGCACAGCTAGGAAAAATGGGGTCGCAATACTTTTTAATAAAAATTTATCATATAAGGTGGTGAACATAGAGAGGGATGAGAATGCAAGATACATTTTAGTCTATATTCAAATTAATGACACAAGACTAGTATTGTGCAACATTTACGGCCCAAATAGGCTTTCGACTGGATTTTGGGAAAAAATGAGGATGAAGTTATTCCCTTACATTAATCAAAATTTGATTATTGGAGGAGATTTTAATATGTCGTTATGCCCGGAGTTGGAGAGATATGGGACAAGAAACTCGGTAGAATACAATAAACAAGCCAAATATTTTAAGAGATTTTGTCATAAGCTAAAGTTAGTAGATATTTGGAGAATAAAGCACCCGGATTCTCGTACTTATACATGTGAATCTAAAGTCCACAAAACCTTTTCAAGGATAGATTTTCTATTGATTGCCGAGTCTTTATCTGTTTTGAAAATAGAGGCTTGTATAAATGATATAATGATCTCAGATCATGCTATAATATCGATCTCTTTTGACACTATCCGGCAGTCTAAAGGTAAAAATTCAGGGTTTTTTTTTTCCATAAGTATCTGCTTAATAATGTAAGATTCTCACAGTGGTTAAAACTAAAGTGGAAGGAGTATACAGTTCACAATAGCTCTTATTATGATAAAATAGAGATTTTTTGGGAAGCGTCCAAAGCATTTTTGCGTGGGGAAATTAAGGCATATCTCTGTGTCCAAAGGAAAAAAATGAATGCACGGGAAACACAACTTTCTAATCAGGTGAGAAACTCTTACAGAAAGTTTATTTCAGAGCAAGGGAGTACTAATTGGGATAATTATATTAAAGCTAGGCAAGCTCGAGATGTCTTCTTGAAAAGCAAATCGAAAGAAGAAGAGTTAAAATCTAGTCTCTTATACAAAGGTATACATGGTTCCTCGGCGAAATACCTTGCAAGATTGGTACAAAATAGAAAGAAAAAGAATTATATTCTTGCCTTCCGTGACGAGAAACATAGATATACAGAGTTGGAAGATATTAGCAAAGTATTCTATAATTATTATCAGAAGTTATATACAGCGCCTGGTATTGATGAGTTCAATTTGGAAAATTTCTGGGCAGGTATTGTTATGCCAAAAGTATCTGAAGTAGACCTGATGGCTTTAAATAGTCCGATTACAGTCGACGAGATTCTTAAGAGTATAGATAAGGCTAAACTTAATAAAGCAGCCGGCCCTGATGGTCTCCCGGCAGAATTTTTGAAAATACTTGCGGAGGATATTAAATATACATTGGAGAAATTGTTTAATAGTTATTATGGTATGAATATGGTGCATTCTAGATTTTTTTCTGCAGCAAATATCTCATTAATCTTGAAAAAGGATAAACATAGTGAGGAATTAGCTTCTTATAGACCAATATCAGTATTGAATGCCGATTATAAAATTCTTGCGGCTATTATTGAGGAGAGACTTTCTAAATGTCTTGACAAGCTTATACATCCAGATCAGGTAGGTTTTATGAAGACAAGGAACTCATCTAAGAATATTCGTAGAGTAATTAATTACCTGGACGTTGTATGGAATTCAGATAAAAACCCGAGATTTAGTAGAGTTGACTCAGCTATTATTACATTGGATGCTGAGAAAGCCTTTGATTCTATTGTTTGGAAACATCTTTTTAGAGTATTAGCAGAAATGGGATTTAAAGATCAGTTCTCCCTATTTATACAGAATCTATATAAACACCCAATATCATATTTGTTAATTAACGGGGTTCTCTCTCCACAGATTAACCTTAGTAGGGGAACTAGACAGGGGTGTCCTCTATCTCCCCTACTGTTTAATATGGCAATCGAACCTTTGGCAACTTGGCTAAGAAGCTCTATTAAGGGGGTTGGTCTGGGGGAACACAATCTTAAAACTCTTCTGTATGCAGACGATCTGCTGATTTGCGTGGAGAATACATCCCAAGAAATCCCAATTGTGCTAGCGTGTCTGGAGACATATAGTTCTTTCTCAGGGTATAAAATTAATTGTGAAAAGAGTGAACTGATGTGGATAAAAAGGTCGGAGTATAGCCCTCAAAAGTTTCCTTTTAAAGAAGTAGCGACAATCAAGTACCTGGGTATATACCTTAATTCGAACCCTAAAACTTGGTATAACATTAATTTTGCTCCTCTTATTAAGAAAATTAAATCCGATTTGGAAGTATGGATGCAGTTCCCGCTATCAATAACGGCAAGAGTAAATGTAATAAAAACAATTGTCTTTCCACGCTTGTTATATCTCTTACAAAATCTTCCTCTCTTGATTCCAACAGCTGACATTAGAGCTATCTATAGGTCTTTCTCAAAATTTATATGGATTAATAAAAAAACGCGCATTGCTCTGAAAAAATTAATGCAATCTCGTAGTATGGCAGGTCTTGCCCTACCTGATATCTATCTTTATAACATTATTATGTTGGCAAGGACTGCTTTGGATTGGTTGTCGGATGGTAATATTTTTTCTACTAGTGACCTAGAAAGTCATTTGGCATATCCTTTTTCACTAAAAGCTATTTTACACTGTCCAGTAAAGAAACTCCCGGCAAATATTGCTGGTCTTGTGTCATTAAAAAACATAGTTTTAGGCTGGCAGAAGTTATGTACTATATTGGAAATGGACTTTTCCTTTTCAGAGTTCTTACCAATAAGGGGCAACGTAAATTTTTCCACGGGGATACACCAATTAGTATTTCAAAGCTGGGCTGAAAAGGGCCTCATAGTCGTTCAACAGCTTTTTTCATCCGAGGGATATATTTTAACGTTTGAGAAGCTGCGGCATAAGTTTGGCCTTCATTTTAATAATTTTTATGCGTACCTACAAATAAGACATTATATACAGGAATGGAATTGGGATGTTACTAGGGAGGTAGAGTGGGCCGAGGTCAAGAGTTGGCTGAAAATTTTCAGAGCCGGGAATGCTTCTATATCTTTAATGTATGACATAATGCTTGCTAAGCAAAGCCTGTTTGCACTGAATAAGACCTGTGAGTCTTGGGTACTGTTTCTTCCAAATATAAATACAGATAAAATCATAGCAAGTTGTACTTTGATAAGTAAGTATCAAATCCCGATGAGTTGGAGGGAAGCCCATTTTAAACTCATAAATAACTTTTATTTAACCCCGGCGAGGCTCTCAAGATTTTCTCCCCAGTTACTTTGTGTGTGCCCCCGGTGTTCATCGGATGCAGCTGACCTGGTACATATGTATAGGTATTGCCCTAAGATTTTACAGCTTTGGAAGAAGGTGGTTTTCTGTTTCAATAAGCACTATCAACTAAATGTAGTATTAGAGATAGAGAACATATTCCTATTAAATATTCAGATATTAACATTTCCCCTAGGTCAGACCATATTAAACACTATAATTTTATTAGTAAGACACTTAGGCCTAGATTTAGAGTTCGGCGGTAAAAGGGCTGTTAACGCTCCGCGGGCTTTTTTCTGGCCGCACCATAAATTTAACTCTGGTATCGAGAGTTAAAACAAATGCTGCGTTAGGCTCCAAAAAAGGAGCGTAGGGCATTTTTACCGCAAATGCAACTCTCGATACCAGAGTTGCTTACGGACGCGGCCGGCATCAAAAACGTGCTCGTGCACGATTCCCCCATAGGAAACAATGGGACTGTTTGAGCTGAAAAAAAACCTAACACCTGCAAAAAAGCAGCGTTCAGCTCCTAACGCAGCCCCATTGTTTCCTATGGGGAAACACTTCCTACGTCTGCACCTAACACTCTAACATGTACCCCGAGTCTAAGCACCCCTAACCTTACACTTATTAACCCCTAATCTGCCGCCCCCGCTATCGCTGACCCCTGCATATTTTTTTAACCCCTAATCTGCCGCTCCGTAAACCGCCGCAACCTACGTTATCCCTATGTACCCCTAATCTGCTGCCCTAACATCGCCGACCCCTATGTTATATTTATTAACCCCTAATCTGCCCCCCACAACGTCGCCGACACCTACCTACACTTATTAACCCCTAATCTGCCGAGCGGACCTGAGCGCTACTATAATAAAGTTATTAACCCCGAATCCGCCTCACTAACCCTATCATAAATAGTATTAACCCCTAATCTGCCCTCCCTAACATCGCCGACACCTACCTTCAATTATTAACCCCTAATCTGATGACCGGAGCTCACCGCTATTCTAATAAATGTATTAACCCCTAAAGCTAAGTCTAACCCTAACACTAACACCCCCCTAACTTAAATATAATTTTAATCTAACGAAATAAATTAACTCTTATTAAATAAATTAATCCTATTTAAAGCTAAATACTTACCTGTAAAATAAACCCTAATATATCTACAATATAAATTATAATTATATTATAGCTATTTTAGGATTAATATTTATTTTACAGGCAACTTGGTATTTATTTTAACTAGGTACAATAGCTATTAAATAGTTAAGAACTATTTAATAGTTACCTAGTTAAAATAATAACAAATTTACCTGTAAAATAAATCCTAACCTAAGATATAATTAAACCTAACACTACCCTATCAATAAAATAATTAAATAAACTACCTACAATTACCTACAATTAACCTAACACTACACTATCAATAAATTAAATAAACACAATTGCTACAAATAAATACAATTAAATAAACTAGCTAAAGTACAAAAAATAAAAAAGAACTAAGTTACAGAAAATAATAAAATATTTACAAACATAAGAATAATATTACAACAATTTTAAACTAATTACACCTACTCTAAGCCCCCTAATAAAATAACAAAGCCCCCCAAAATAATAAATTCCCTACCCTATTCTAAATTAAAAAAGTTACAAGCTCTTTTACCTTACCAGCCCTGAACAGGGCCCTTTGCGGGGCATGCCCCAAGAAGTTCAGCTCTTTTGCCTGTAAAAAAAAACATACAATACCCCCCCCCCAACATTACAACCCACCACCCACATACCCCTAATCTAACCCAAACCCCCCTTAAATAAACCTAACACTAATCCCCTGAAGATCTTCCTACCTTGTCTTCACCATCCAGGTATCACCGATCCGTCCTGGCTCCAAGATCTTCATCCAACCCAAGCGGGGGTTGGCAATCCATAATCCGGTGCTGAAGAGGTCCAGAAGAGGCTCCAAAGTCTTCATCCTATCCGGCAAGAAGAGGACATCCGGACCGGCAACCATCTTGATCCAAGCGGCATCTTCTATCTTCATCCGATGACGACCGGCTCCATCCTGAAGACCTCCACCGCGGACCCATCTTCTTCCGGCGACGTCCAACTGCAGAATGACGGTTCCTTTAAGGGACGTCATCCAAGATGGCGTCCCTCGAATTCCGATTGGCTGATAGGATTCTATCAGCCAATCGGAATTAAGGTAGGAATATTCTGATTGGCTGATGGAATCAGCCAATCAGAATCAAGTTCAATCCGATTGGCTGATCCAATCAGCCAATCAGATTGAGCTCGCATTCTATTGGCTGTTCCGATCAGCCAATAGAATGCGAGCTCAATCTGATTGGCTGATTGGATCAGCCAATCGGATTGAACTTGATTCTGATTGGCTGATTCCATCAGCCAATCAGAATATTCCTACCTTAATTCCGATTGGCTGATAGAATCCTATCAGCCAATCGGAATTCGAGGGACGCCATCTTGGATGACGTCCCTTAAAGGAACCGTCATTCTGCAGTTGGACGTCGCCGGAAGAAGATGGGTCCGCGGTGGAGGTCTTCAGGATGGAGCCGGTCGTCATCGGATGAAGATAGAAGATGCCGCTTGGATCAAGATGGTTGCCGGTCCGGATGTCCTCTTCTTGCCGGATAGGATGAAGACTTTGGAGCCTCTTCTGGACCTCTTCAGCACCGGATTATGGATCGCCAACCCCCGCTTGGGTTGGATGAAGATCTTGGAGCCAGGACGGATCGGTGATACCTGGATGGTGAAGACAAGGTAGGAAGATCTTCAGGGGATTAGTGTTAGGTTTATTTAAGGGGGGTTTGGGTTAGATTAGGGGTATGTGGGTGGTGGGTTGTAATGTTGGGGGGGGGGGTATTGTATGTTTTTTTTTACAGGCAAAAGAGCTGAACTTCTTGGGGCATGCCCCGCAAAGGGCCCTGTTCAGGGCTGGTAAGGTAAAAGAGCTTGTAACTTTTTTAATTTAGAATAGGGTAGGGAATTTATTATTTTGGGGGGCTTTGTTATTTTATTAGGGGGCTTAGAGTAGGTGTAATTAGTTTAAAATTTTTGTAATATTATTCTTATGTTTGTAAATATTTTATTATTTTCTGTAACTTAGTTCTTTTTTATTTTTTGTACTTTAGCTAGTTTATTTAATTGTATTTATTTGTAGCAATTGTGTTTATTTAATTTATTGATAGTGTAGTGTTAGGTTAATTGTAGGTAATTGTAGGTAGTTTATTTAATTATTTTATTGATAGGGTAGTGTTAGGTTTAATTATATCTTAGGTTAGGATTTATTTTACAGGTAAATTTGTTATTATTTTAACTAGGTAACTATTAAATAGTTCTTAACTATTTAATAGCTATTGTACCTAGTTAAAATAAATACAAAGTTGCCTGTAAAATAAATATTAATCCTAAAATAGCTATAATATAATTATAATTTATATTGTAGCTATATTAGGGTTTATTTTACAGGTAAGTATTTAGCTTTAAATAGGATTAATTTATTTAATAAGAGTTAATTTATTTCGTTAGATTAAAATTATATTTAAGTTAGGGGGGTGTTAGTGTTAGGGTTAGACTTAGCTTTAGGGGTTAATACATTTATTAGAATAGCGGTGAGCTCCGGTCGTCAGATTAGGGGTTAATAATTGAAGGTAGGTGTCGGCGATGTTAGGGAGGGCAGATTAGGGGTTAATACTATTTATGATAGGGTTAGTGAGGCGGATTCGGGGTTAATAACTTTATTATAGTAGCGCTCAGGTCCGCTCGGCAGATTAGGGGTTAATAAGTGTAGGTAGGTGTCGGCGACGTTGAGGGGGGCAGATTAGGGGTTAATAAATATAATATAGGGGTCGGCGGTGTTAGGGGCAGCAGATTAGGGGTACATAGGGATAACGTAGGTGGCGGCCCTTTGCGGTCGGAAGATTAGGGGTTAATTATTGTAAGTAGCTGGCGGCGATGTTGTGGGGGGCAGATTAGGGGTTAATAAATGTAATATAGGGGTCGGCGGGGTTAGGGGCAGCAGATTAGGGGTACATAAGTATAACGTAGGTGGCGGTCGGAAGATTAGGGGTTAAAATTTTTAATCGAGTGGCGGCGATGTGGGGGGAGCTCGGTTTAGGGGTACATAGGTAGTTTATGGGTGTTAGTGTACTTTAGGGTACAGTAGTTAAGAGCTTTATAAACCGGCGTTAGCCAGAAAGCTCTTAACTCCTGCTTTTTTCAGGCGGCTGGAATCTTGTCGTTAGAGCTCTAACGCTCACTGCAGAAACGACTCTAAATACCGGCGTTAGAAAGATCCCATTGAAAAGATAGGCTACGCAAATGGCGTAGGGGGATCTGCGGTATGGAAAAGTCGCGGCTGCAAAGTGAGCGTTAGACCCTTTAATCACTGACTCCAAATACCAGCGGGCGGCCAAAACCAGCGTTAGGAGCCTCTAACGCTGGTTTTGACGGCTACCGCCGAACTCTAAATCTAGGCCTTAATATCTAAAAATTGGAAGGCTAAGCGCGCGCCCACATTAAAAGTCTGTCCTGCAAGAAATCCAAAATCAGATTATCTTTGAATCCTATCATACTAGGTTTCTGAAAGAAAAGAAAATCAAACAATTTTTAGTGGGTTGGTTGCCTATAATTAAATCTTTCCCAATGGGTATTCAAAAATTGATACTATTTCCTTTTTTGAGTTCAGAAAGTTTTTTGGATTTGGTCTTATTAGGAGATTTTCCGGCTGATTGGATAGTATTAGGATAAAGGAATTTGTTCTTTTTTTTTTTTTTTCTCTCTTTTCTCTTATTTTATGTGTGGTTTAGTACTGTTTCTGTAGGTAGGTTCAGAGTGTTCCCCAAAACGTTAAAAAATCCCAACATGACGGTAGTAATAAAATTTTTATTACATAGCAGTATATGTTAGACAAATGATGAAAGTGGTGTATAGATGCGGACACAATTAGGTTTAGTCCAATTTGCTATAATATTTGATAATTGTCTATTGATGCGTGTTTTTGAAATCTTACAATGTTATTAATTGTATTCTATTTTATTTTATTTTTTCACCCTGCGAGGTGTGTTTTTCTCTTTTTTTTGCCTGTAATACCGCATGTTGGTTATAAATAAATTAATAAAAAAAAAAAAAAAAAAAAAAAAGTGTAGGTAAGGTAGCGGCGATGTTGAGGGGGGCAGATTAGGGGTTAATAAATATTATGAGGGTGTTGGCGATGTTAGGGGCAGCAGATTAGGGGTTCATATGGATAATGTAGGTGGCAGCGGTGTCCGGAACGGAAGATTAGGGGTTAATAATAAAATGCAGGTGTCAGCGGTAGCGGGGTCGGCAGATTAGGGGTTAATAAGTGTAAGGTTAGGGGTGTTTAGACTCGGGGTTCATGTTAGGGTGTTAGGTGCAGACTTAGAAACTATTTCCCCATAGGAAACAATGGGGCTGCGTTGGGAGCTTAACGCTGCTTTTTTGCAGGTGTTAGGTTTTTTCAGCCCAAACTGCCCCATTGTTTCCTATGGGGGAATCGTGCACGAGCACGTTTTGGCAGCTTACCGCTACCGTAAGCAACGCTGGTATTGAGGGTTGAAGTGGCGGTAAATTCGGCTCAACGCACCCTTTTTGGAGCCTAACGCAGCCCCTCAGACAACTCTAAATACCAGCGTTGTTTGGAAGCAGCAGTAGTAAAAAAAGCTGCGTTAGCTACGCGGGTCTTTACTGACAAAACTCTAAATCTAGCCGATTGTGTAAATGTAGCAAATGCGTGCTTTTTCTCTTTGCAGGCAAGTGTTTGATCCTCAGGCCCTAAAAAGCATTCTCAAGATGACTCAACGAAGAGAGACAAACACTGCACACAATATAATGTGAGTTGAAGAGAAATTAGACTTTGTCATTTGTTTGTTCATTTATGATTCAGATAGAACATACAATTTTAAACAACTTTCCAATTTACTATTATTAACTACGTTGCTACGTTGTGGTCTCATTTGTTGAAACGTATATACCTAGGTAGGCTCGGGAGCAGCAATGCCCTACCTGGAGCTCAATGCCATACTGGAAACTCCTACTATGGCATTGTCGCTTCTTCAACAAAGGATGCCAAAATAATAAATCAAATTTGATGTAAAATTGAAAAGTTGTTTAAAATCTTTATGCTCTGCATCATGAAAAAAATTGTGTTTCATATTTCTTTAAAAGCTGGACATGTATTAGGCCTTTCTTTTATGTTATAAAGGATGCTGGCAAGCAAACAGATATGCTCACTCAAGATCTCTTAGTGTTACTGTATCTTGGGATGAGCTATGGAATACTTTACTGCAGGGTCTGGCATCCATTTATGAGCGCTGTGCAGAAGTAATAATATGGCCAGGAGTGCCTGCCTTGTCTTTTGTATAACATTTGAAAATAAAAAAACAAATACTTATATAATAATAATAAAAAACAAACATCAGATTGGACTCCTGACTCAGGACCTTGGCCCTAAAGACCCGACTTTATCGGTGAAGCCTTAAGACAATTCAATAATGATCATGGACTATAAAAAACTAAAGTCAGATCCCACTAAACATTTTCAAAAGTAACTGAGGTTTCTGTTGGATGATGGGTTGGATTCTGGCTTCATAGATCAAGGAACTTACAATTATCTAATGGTTACACATCCAACTACACCAGTGTTTAATCACCTCTCCGAGGTCCACAAATTACTAATCAATGTGTTGGGAGGCCCATTGTCCATGGGATAGGGTCACTCTTAGAACATTTATCAGAATGGCTAGATCATTTATTGCAACCCATGATATCAAATCTATGGAGTCATGTATCAGACACAAAACACATCTTAAATATAGTCTCTGGACACTCTGATGTTGTATGGGAAGAGGGGTATAGTTGGGTTACAGTTGATGTTAGATCTCTATACTCCTCTATTCCCCATGAGAAGGGGCTAGAGGCCATAGCATTTTATTTGAACAAGTACTTTGGTAATTACACTACATTTTGTGAATATGTAACAAGGGTAACAAAATTTTTGTTCACGCACAATTATTTTGAATTTGAGGGGGGTTTTAATCTTAAAAACTGTGGCGCGGTTATGGGGGCAAAATTTGCCCCCTCCTACACCAATCTCTTTATGGGATGGGGGGAGGAATGCCACATTTTTAAAGATATTAATCCCACAGATCAAATATTCTTCTTTTTAGACGGTTCATTGATGTTTATTTGGAAAGGGGACACAATGCATGTACAGCACTTTGTAAACTGGCTCAATAACAACCGACTAGGAAACAGTTTCACCTTTGAGCAAAATAGTGAGAGGATTAATTATCTGGATGTTACATTGATTGGCACATAGGGTAAAAAAATATCATCTACTGTCTATAGAAAACTAATTACAGGAAACACGTTGCTACATGCAAATAGTAGCCATCTGAAGAGTTTTTCCAGGCAGTAGCAAAGGTCCAATTTATACGTCTGAAGAGGAATTGCTGTGATGACGGGAGCTACACTGAACAGGCCAAGGGTCTTACAGAAAGATTGAGAGAGAGGGGATATTATAACAAGTTTATTGTTGAAAGAGCAAAAAAAGTAGACATTTCCAATCAACAGTTATTATCACAAGTAACCAAGCAAAGAAGAGAGGACAAGAAAGGTCTTTTGTTCATTACAAATTACTCAGAGCAATATACACAGGTTTGCAACATTGTAAAACATCACTTTGCAATGCTTACAGCAGATGATGATCTGATAGTAGATCCTACTAGGCAGGGATGTCGTTTTGCTTATAAGAGAAATAAAAAAATAGGGAATATGTTATCACCCACCAAGTTGAGACAGAGCAAGGCTTCGGCTTCATTGTGACTGACCATTAATGGCATGTATAAATGTAATTACAGACAATGTGTTGCTTGTGAGAAGGTTGAAGAGGGCGAAGAGTTTAGATTTACAGTTACAGGACAGATATACAGGACAGGTTTCTTTAAAGGGACAGTCTACACCAGAATTTTTATTGTTTTAAAAGATAGATTGCATCAGCCAATAGGATTTTTTCTACCTTAACCCCTTAAGGACCAGCGACGTACCCTGTATGTCACTGGCCTTTTTTTGGGACCTGATTGCTTTATAGCGCGGTCTTGCCACCAGCGTTGAGACTGCTCTATTCCACAAAGCCTGCTGGAGGGAGGGTATTAATAGCGTGTTCTTGCTAGACTTGTGCTATTATGTCCTGAAAAAACCCTTAACGACCAGTGACATACAGGGTACATTGTGGTCATTAAGGGGTTAATTCCGATTGGCTGATAGAAATCTATCAGCCAATCGGAATTGAAGGGAAACCATCTTGGATGACATCACTTAAAGGAACCTTCATTCAGTCATCAGCCGTCGGATGCAGAGGATGCGCCGTGTCGGATGTCTTGAAGATGGACCCGCTCCGCGCCAGATGGATGAAGATAGAAGATGCCGTCTGGATGAAGACTTCTGCCCTTCTGGAGAACCTCTTCTGCCCAGCTTGGATGAAGACTTCTGCCCATCTGGAGGACCACTTCTGTCCGGTTGGGTGAAGACGTCTCATGGTAGGGTGATCTTCAAGGGGTTAGTGTTAGGTTTTTTTTAAGGGGGGATTGGGTGGGTTTTAGAGTAGGATTGGATGTGTGGGTGGTGGGTGGGTTTTAATGTTGGGGGGGTATTTGTACTTTTATTTTACAGGTAAAAGAGCTGATTACTTTGGGGCAATGCCTCGCAAAAGGCCCTTTTAAGGGCTATTTGTAATTTAGTGTAGGGTAGGGCTTTTTTTATTTTGTTTTTTGTTTTTTATTTTGGTCGGGGGATTAGAGTAGGTGTAATTAGTTTTAAAAATCTTGTAATTATTTTATTATTTTCTGTAATTTAGTGGGGGGGGGTTGTACTTTAGATATTTTTTTTAAATTGTAATTAATTGTTTTTAGTTTAGGTAATTAATTAATTATAGTGTAGTGTTAGGTGTAATTGTAACTTAGGTTAGGTTTTATTTTACAGGAAAATGTGTCTTTATTTTAACTAGGTAGTTATTAAATAGTTAATAACTAATAACTATTGTACCTAGTTAAAATAAATACAAAGTTGCCTGTAAAATAAAAATAAACCCTAAGCTAGTTACAATGTAACTATTATTTATATTGTAGCTATCTTAGGGTTTATTTTATAGGTAAGTATTTAGTTTTAAATAGGAATAATTTAGTGAATTGTAGTAATTATATTTAGATTTATTGTAATTATATTTAAGTTTGGGGGTGTTAGGGTTAGGGTTAGACTTAGGTTTAGGGGTTAATACATGTAATATAGTGGCAGCGACGTTGGGGGCGGCAGATTAGGGGTTAATAAATGTAGGTAGGTGTCGGGGATGTTAGGGCCAGCAGATTAGGGGTTAATAATATTTAAATAGTAAACCGGCTAGTGAGGGAAGAATCCAACCAACAAAAGGCTGCACTGATAGCACTCAAAGCAAAGACTTATGAAAAGAGAAACAAGAAAACTTAAAATATAACTTTTATTGTTATGGCATTAAAATATAGGGACCCAGTGTGTGAAGAATCACATTAAAAAATTCAAAAGACTGAGATGACCAATTTCCTGCTAATATTAGAGTAATGCCTTTGGAAATATATAGATCTCTGCAGGATTGGCACTAAGCGGGTGATATCTAGTATTGGGACATCAGTATAATTTTGAAAAAGCCCTTAACGGGCAAAACGCGTCAGGGGTTGGGAGCACCAATTTTTAGTTTAACTTAAGACTTGTTGACCACACTGGCGGTATTTACTATATTACGGCCTTAATTATGTAGTCAGTTATTAGAAATATTAATATATAGAAATACACTTGTCCCTAGGAATAATGCTTATGAGGAATGCTACTTTTGATATATAATCACTTAGATACTTCATGTACTAAGCAGCTTGTCATTCCTTAGATAGTGTTGGTATTGCTGACACTTTGGAGTTAAATCACTCGTAAACTCACACGCTGCAGGGATAGGTTGCTCCTGCAGCGTCAAGAGAGGGGAGGAGATTGGTGTAGATATTCGAGCAAGGAGTCTGAGAGATCATTTGCAGCATTTGTAAAAAGCTTTCAAAAAGTAATAACCTAACTATTTATTCCTATGAACTATTAATACATAATAGCCTAAGTACTAACTGTTACGGTACCACTTGAAACTTAGTTGGTTAGTAACACACTACATTAAGGTGTCTAACTGTAATACCTGTTACGTATGTAGGATAATAATTCCTTTGTGAACAAAATACAATTTAACTGTTGCATATGTATCTGTACTTTTAATAATTTCAAATAACTTAAAAACATTACCATATTACGATCATAAGAATCCAATTGGTTATTAAATATAACATAACCTCTTGGATTAACCTGGATGGAAATAACCAATGTATTTTGTTAAACAAGAGGGTGTGTAAAAACACAATAAGCGTCTCACTAATAATATCCAGGCCTCTTATGTTGAAACATTCTAGGTCAGTATAACATAAGTGACCAATATAATTATGTTTCAGATATAAGTTTCATGTGTTGAAGCACTACATTACAACTATTATTAATCATAAGAAATTAGAGAACACTGTGATCTAAATAATAACATGCTACTCAGTCCATCAGACTTAACAGAGCATTTAAACCTTTGCTCTCTACAACCATAACAGACTAGGCCACATTCACAGCCTCCCCTGCTCTTAATAATACCATTGTTGTAGGTATACTCCTAACAATTATACTGATGTCCCAATACTAGATATTACCCGCTTAGTGCCAATCCTGCAGAGATCTATATATCTCCAAAGGCATTACTCTAATATTAGCAGGATATTGGTCATCTTAGTCTTTTGAATGTTTTTAATGTGATTTTTCACACACTTGGTCCCTATATTTTAATGCCATAACAATAAAAGTTATATTTTAAGTTTTCTTGTTTCTCCTTTCATAAGTCTTTGCTTTGAGGGCTATGAGTGCAGCCTTTGTTGGGGGATTCTTCCCTTACTAGCCGGTTTATTATGACTTGCTGCACAGCACCTCTTCCCTATTTAAACTTTCACTAGAGGTTTTACAACATTGTTAGTAGCCTCTGTAACATTGTATTAACACATACTAGGGAAGCTAGCTTTAGTGGTGCCATTGTACAACGTTTGTCCTCAATATTTAAATAGTGTTTGCGATGCGGGAGTGCGGCGGTTTAGGGGTTAATATGTTTTTTATAGTGCCGTCAATGTCCGGTTCAGCAGATTAGGGTTTAAACATTTTATTTTAGTGTTGATGTGGGGTGGGCCTCGGTTTAGGGGTTAATAGGTAGTTTATGGGTGTTAGTGTACTTTTTAGCACTTTAGTTAAGAGTTTTATGCTACGGCATTGTAGTGTAAAACTCTTAACTACTGACTTTTAAATGCGGTACCAGGCTTGACAGGAGAGGGTCTACCGCTCACTTTTTGGCAGACTCTTAATACCGGCGCTATGCAAGTCCCATTGAAAATATAGGATACGCAATTGACGTAAGTGGATTTGCGGTATTTCCGAGTCTGGCCAAAAAAGTGAGCGATACACCTGTACCTGCAAGACTCGTAATACCAGCGGGCGTCAAAAAGCAGCGTTAGGACCTCTCAACGCTGCTTTTTAACCCTAACGCAAAACTCTTAATCTAGGTGCTTGTGATTACAAGACATTTCTGTCATCTTGCTTTAGAATAACATATCAACCAAGTGGAAATATTTAGCCTGATTTAAAAACTAGAGAATTGTAAAGCTCACAATTTACCAAGTTAATTTACAGGAAAAAGTACAAAATAAATAATGAAAGTATACTGCAAATTTGTTTTACCACAAATAATTAAACATTTTATAGTACAATTTTTTTAATGTCCCTTTAAATTGCTGTTGACTTAACTTCTTATAGTAAAATTTACCCCACACTCTTAACCATATAGTATCTTAAAATGGATTATCAGTGTTGCCACTCATGGCAAGCAAAAATATTCTGCTAGATTACGAGTTTTGCGTTAAGATGAAAAAGCAGTGTTAACAGGTCCTAACGCTGCTTTTTCACTACCGCTGCTATTACGAGTCTTGCAGGTTTAGGTGTACCGCACACTTCTTTGGCCTTGCCGAAAAACGACTTACATAAACTTTGCAAACCCTTTTTTCTATGGGACTTCCATAGCGCCGGTATTATGAGTCTGTCCTGGGAGGCCAAAAAGTGAGCAGTACACCCTCTACCTCCAAGATCCGTAACGCATTCTAAAGTCAGTAGTTATGAGTTTTACACTACAACACCGTAGCATAAAACTCATATCTAAAGTGCTAAAAAGTACACTAACACCCATAAACTACCTATTAACCCATAAACCGAGGGCGTCCTGCATCGCCAACACTATAATAAAAAATGTAACCCCTTATCTGCCGCTTCGGACATCGCCGCCACTAGAATTAACATATTAACCCCTAAACCGCTGCACTCCCACCTCGCAAACACTAGTTAAATATTATTAACCCCTAATCTGCTGCCCCTAACATCGCCGACACCTACATTATACTTATTAACCCCTAATCTGCCATCCCCAATGTCGCCGCCACTATATTAAATGTACTAACCCCTAAATCTAAGTCTAACCCTAACACCCCCTAACTTAAATATAATTTAAATAAATCTAAAGAAAATTACTTTAATTAACTAAATTATTCCTATTTAAAACTAAATACATACTTACCTATAAAATAAACCCTAAAATAGCTACTATATAACTAATAGTTACATTGTAGCTAGCTTAGGCTTTATTTTTATTTTACAGGCAAGTTTGTATTTATTTTAACTAGGTAGAATAGTTATATATATAACTATTTAATAACTACCTAGTTAAAATAAAAACAAACTGACCTGTAAAATAAAACCTAACCTAAGTTACACTAATACCTAACACTACACTATAATTAAATAAATTATCTAATTTAAAAACAATTAAATAAACTAAATTAGCTAAATCACAAAAAAATAATTACAGAAAATAAAAAACAAATTACATATCTTTAATCTAATACACCTAATCTAATAGCCCTATCAAAATAAAAAAGCCCCCCCAAAATAAAAAATAAAAACCTAGCCTAAACTAAACTAAACTATCAATAGCACTTAAAAGGGCCTTTTGCAGGGCATTGCCCCAAAGTAATCAGCTCTTTTACCTGTAAAAAAAAATACAAACAACCCCCCCAAAAGTAAAACCCACCACCCACACAACTAACCCCCCAAATAAAATACTAACTAAAAAAACCTAAGCTCCCCATTGCCCTGAAAAGGGCATTTGGATGGGCATTGCCCTTAAAATGCCCTTAGAATTCTATCAGCCAATTGGAAATTAAGGTAGAAAAAATCCTATTGGCTGGTTAATAAGTATAATGTAGGTGGCGGCAGTGTCCGGAGCGGCAGATTAGGGGTTAATAAGAATAATGTAGGTGTCGGCGATGTTGGGGGGGCAGATTAGGGGTTAATAAGTGTAAGATTAGGGGTGTTTAGACTCAGGGTTCAAGTTAGGGTGTTAGGTGTAAACATAACTTTAGTTTCCCCATAGGAATCAATGGGGCTGCATTACTGAGATTTACGCTGCTTTTTGGCAGGTGTTAGACTTTTTCTCAGCCGGCTCTCCCCATTGATTTCTATGGGTAGTGATGTCGCGAATAGTTCGCCGGCGAATAGTTCCCGGCAAACATAGCTTGTTCGCGTTCAATGCGGTGGGCGAACATATGCTATGTTCGATCCGCCCCCTAATGGTCATTATATTCACCAATCAGCAGCAGACCCTCCCTCCCAGACCCTCCCACCTCCTGGACAGCATCAATTTTAGATTCATTCGGAAGCTGCATTCTTAGTGAGAGGAAGGACAGTGTAGCTGCTGCTGATTTAATAGGGAAATCGATAGCTAGGCTAGTGTATTCAGTGTCCACTACAGTCCTGAAGGACTCATCTGATCTCTGCTGTAAGGACAGCACCCCAAAAAGCCCTTTTTAGGGCTAGAACATCAGTCTGCTTTTTTTTTTTTTCTGTGTAATCAGCGTGTGTGTCAGGCTCACAGCGTATACTGTGCCCACTTGCCCAGTGCCACCACTCATATGTGGTGTGGCAGGTGGTGGGGGTTGGTCTGTGAGGGGGTGAAGCTACTCTACAGAAAAAAAAAAAAAACAGAAAAAACTACTTTTTTTTGCAAACTGGGTACTGGCAGACAGCTGCCAGTACCCAAGATGGCCGCCAATAAGGCAGATGGGGACGGTTAGAGAGCTGTTTTGGGGGGGATCAGGGAGGTTGGGGGCTAAGGGGGATGCTACACCACAGCATATGTAAATATGCTATTAAAAAATTAAAAAAAAAAAATTAAAAACCTTTTATTTTAGTATTGGCAGACTTTCTGCCAGTACTTAAGATGGGGTGGGGGAGGGAAGGGAGCTGTTTGGGAGGGATCAAGGGGTCTGATGTGTCAGGTGGGAGGCTGATCTCTACACTAAAGCTAAAATTAACCCTGCAAGCTCCCTACAAACTACCCAATTAACCCCTTCACTGCTAGCCATAATACACGTGTGATGCGCAGCAGCATTTAGCGGTCTTCTAATTACCAGAAAGCAACGCCAAAGTCATATATGTCTGCTTTTTCTGAACAAAGGGGATCCCAGAGAAGCATTTACAACCATTTGTGCCATAATTGCACAAGCTGTTTGTAAATTATTTCAGTGAGAAACCTAAAATTGCGAAAAAATTTAAGTTTTTTTTAAATTTGATCGCATTTGGCGGTGAAATGGTGGCATTAAATATATCAAAATGGGCCTAGATCAATACTTTGGGTTGTCTACTACACTACACTTAAGCTAAAATTAACTCTACAAGCTCCCTACATGCTCCCTAATTAACCCCTTCACTGCTGGGCATAAAACACGTGTGGTGCGCAGTGGCATTTAGCAGCCTTCTAATTACCAAAAAGCAATGCCAAAGCCATATAAGTCTGCTATTTCTGAACAAAGGGGATCCCAGAGAAGCATTTACAACCATTTATGCCATAATTGCATAAGTTGTTTGTAAATAATTTCTGTGAGAAACCAAAAGTTTGTGAAAAAGTGAACAATTCTTTTTATTTGATCGCATTTGGCGGTGAAATGGTGGCATGAAATATACCAATATGGGCCTAGATCAATACTTTGGGATGACTTCTAAAAAAAAGTATATACATGTCAAGGGATATTCAGGTATTCCTGACAGATATCAGTGACCCAATGTAACTAGCGCTCATTTTGAAAAAAAGTGGTTTTGAAATAGCAAAGTGCTTCTTGTATTTATTTCCCTATAACTTGCAAAAAAAGCAAGAACATGTTAACATTGGGTATTTCTAAACTCAGGACAAAATTTAGAAACTATTTAGATGTTGTACCCGGGAGTTTGGTCTGTCACTGTGAAGCGGGCATAACCCTTACACTACCTGATCAATACAACATCATACCTGATGTTTTAAAGCACGTTATTCCAAACAATTTAGGAATGTTAGGTGATTTATGCCCTTTATGGATTAAAACCAGACTCTGCATCAACTATGTAATTTTCCATGGGAGTTTTGCCATGGATCCCCCTCCGGCATGCCACAGTCCGGCATGTTAGTCCCCTTGAAACACCTTTCCATCACTATTTGGCCAGAAAGAGTCCCTGTGGGTTTTAAAATTCGCCTGACTATTGAAGTCTATGGCGGTTCGCCCGGTTTGCCCGTTCGCAAACTTTTGCAGAAGTTTACGTTCGCCGTTCGCGAACTGAAAATGTTATGTTCGCGACATCACTATCTATGGGGAAATCATGCACAAGCACGTATGACCAGCTCACCGCTGACTTAAACAGCGCTGGTATTGAAGTGTGGTATGGAGCTCAATTTTGCTCAACGCTCACTTCTTGCCTTTTAACGCCAGGTTTGTAAAAACCCATAATACCAGCGCTGTATGTAGGTGAGCAGTGAGAAAAAACTGCTCGTTAGCACCGCATAGCTCCTAACGCAAAACTCAGAATCTGGCTGATTGTTTGCAATAGAGAAGAAGATAGATTACAAGTAGGCAGCTGTTTTATATCACAGACTGTAACCCTGTAAGGATATAAACGTGTTGAGTCAGTGAAGACTTAAAGGGACATAATACTTATATGCTAAATCACTTGAAACTGATTCAGTATAGCTGTAAAAAGCTGACAGAAAAATATCACATAAAAATCTCTATGTAAAAAAAACGAAGATATTTTGCCTCACAATCTCCTCAGCTCAGCAGAGTAAGTTCTGTGTAAAAAAATATACCTTAGCTGCTGCCCATCTGCAGGTAAAAAATAAATAAATGAAGAAATGAATAGCAGCCAATTATCAGCAGCAGTGCTGAGGTCATGAACTCTTTTACTGTGATCTCATGATATTTCACTTAACTCTCATGAGATTTCATAGTAAACTTCCTTAAACTGAATAGGGAGATAAGATGAGTGTGCACATAAGTTCAATCTCTTAGCTGCCCTGGGACAGACATACTGATTTGCTGCTTAGATGTCATTTACAATGGGATGTGCTACTGAGGAACTTTTGAGGTAAAATATCTTTCATTTTTACATAGAGATGTTCAGGTAATATTTTCTAGTCAGCTTTTCACAGCTATGCTGCATCACTTTCAAGTGCTTCAACATTTGGGTATCAAGGCCCTTTAATTTGAGTCATATAAGCCACTGTTGATTCTCTGAGAAGCTGTAGTATTTGAGTGTTGGTGCAAAGGCCCCCTCAGCATATGTGCATATGCAGCTTAAAAACAGTAATAGCTTTTACTAGAAGCATTTTTGCTAATGGAAGTATACAGCATACCTGCTTGTATTTAAAAGCATCCATGCACATTTCAGTTTTGACCCTTCTACTTCACGGTATTTGATGTCCCTTTAAGCACTTCACTACAAAATATCTGCAAAAATAATACTTTTTCCCCAAAGTATTTAAAGAAAATTTTATAAGGAAAAAAATTACATACAGTTTTATTTTTGTTTTTAACTTCTCTGGCATGGCCAGCTAGAGCCTGAAATTTGAATTATGCACATCAGATTACCTGAGAAAGTGGAAAAACACACCGGCCTAGATTTAGAGTTCGGCGGTAGCCGTCAAAACCAGCGTTAGAGGCTCCTAACGCTGGTTTTGGCCGCCCGCTGGTATTTGGAGTCAGTGATTAAAGGGTCTAACGCTCACTTTACAGCCGCGACTTTTCCATACCGCAGATCCCCCTACGCCATTTGCGTATCCTATCTTTTCAATGGGATCTTTCTAACTCTGGTATTTAGAGTCGTTTCTGCAGTGAGCGTTAGAGCTCTAACGACAAGATTCCAGCCGCCTGAAAATAGCAGGAGTTAAGAGCTTTCTGGCTAACGCCGGTTCATAAAGCTCTTAACTACTGTACCCTAAAGTACACTAACACCCATAAACTACCTATGTACCCCTAAACCGAGCTCCCCCCACATCGCCGCCACTCGATTAAAAATTTTAACCCCTAATCTTCCGACCGCCACCTACGTTATACTTATGTACCCCTAATCTGCTGCCCCTAACCCCGCCGACCCCTATATTACATTTATTAACCCCTAATCTGCCCCCCACAACATCGCCGCCAGCTACTTAAAATAATTAACCCCTAATCTTCCGACCGCAAAGCGCCGCCACCTACGTTATCCCTATGTACCCCTAATCTGCTACCCCTAACACCGCCGACCCCTATATTATATTTATTAACCCCTAATCTGCCCCCCACAACGTCGCCGACACCTGCCTACACTTATTAACCCCTAATCTGCCGAGCGGACCGCACCGCTACTATAATAAAGTTATTAACCCCTAACCCGCCTCACTAACCCTATCATAAATAGTATTAACCCCTAATCTGCCCTCCCTAACATCGCCGACACCTAACTTCAATTATTAACCCCTAATCTTCCGATCGGAGCTCACCGCTATTCTAATAAATGTATTAACCCCTAAAGCTAAGTCTAACCCTAACACTAACACCCCCCTAACTTAAATATAATTTACATCTAACGAAATAAATTAACTCTTATTAAATAAATTAATCCTATTTAAAGCTAAATACTTAGGATTAATATTTATTTTACAGGCAACTTGGTATTTATTTTAACTAGGTACAATAGCTATTAAATAGTTAAGAACTATTTAATAGTTACCTAGTTAAAATAATTACAAAATTACCTGTAAAATAAATCCTAACCTAAGATATAATTAAACCTAACACTACCCTATCAATAAAATAATTAAATAAACTACCTACAATTACCTACAATTAACCTAACACTACACTATCAATAAATTAATTAAATAAAATACCTACAATTACCTACAATTAACCTAACACTACACTATCAATAAATTAAATAAACACAATTGCTACAAATAAATACAATTAAATAAACTAGCTAAAGTACAAAAAATAAAAAAGAACTAAGTTACAGAAAATAATAAAATATTTACAAACATAAGAAAAATATTACAACAATTTTAAACTAATTACACCTACTCTAAGCCCCCTAATAAAATAACAAAGCCCCCCAAAATAAAAAATTCCCTACCCTATTCTAAATTAAAAAAGTTACAAGCTCTTTTACCTTACCAGCCCTGAACAGGGCCCTTTGCGGGGCATGCCCCAAGAAGTTCAGCTCTTTTGCCTGTAAAAGAAAACATACAATACCCCCCCCCCCAACATTACAACCCACCACCCACATACCCCTAATCTAACCCAAACCACCCTTAAATAAACCTAACACTAAGCCCCTGAAGATCTTCCTACCTTGTCTTCACCATACCAGGTTCACCGATCCGTCCTGGCTCCAAGATCTTCATCCAACCCAAGCGGGGGTTGGCGATCCATAATCCGGTGCTGAAGAGGTCCAGAAGAGGCTCCAAAGTCTTCATCCTATCCGGCAAGAAGAGGACATCCGGACCGGCAAACATCTTCTCCAAGCCGCATCTTCTATCTTCTTACATCCGGTGCGGAGCGGGTCCATCTTGAAGCAGGCGACGCGGATCCATCCTCTTCTTCCGATGTCTCCCGACGAATGACGGTTCCTTTAAGGGACGTCATCCAAGATGGCGTCCCTCGAATTCCGATTGGCTGATAGGATTCTATCAGCCAATCGGAATTAAGGTAGGAATTTTCTGATTGGCTGATGGAATCAGCCAATCAGAATCTAGTTCAATCCGATTGGCCGATCCAATCAGCCAATCAGATTGAGCTCGCATTCTATTGGCTGATCGGAACAGCCAATAGAATGCGAGCTCAATCTGATTGGCTGATTGGATCATTTATTTACTCTTCATAATAAAAAATGTTATGGGGGATTCTATCTTGGATTTTATGTCCCTGTTACTGGACTTCAAATTAAAATTAAAGGGATAGGAAAGTCAAAATTTAACTTGCATGATTCAGACCGAGCATGTCATTTTAAGACACTTTTAAATTCTATTTTCAAATGTACTTCAATCTCTTGGTATCCCTTATTGAAAAATAATATGCACATATCCTACTCTAGTGGGAGCTGGCTGCTGATTGGTGTCTGCATACACTTGTCTCTTGTGATTGGCTAACTAGACATGTTCATCTAACTGCCAGCAGTGCAATGCTCTTCCTTCAGCAAAGGATAAGAAGATAATGAAGCAAATTCAATAATAGCAGTAAATTGGAAAGTTGTTTAAAATTGTATGTGCTATCCAAATCATGAAATAAAATTGTAGGGTTTCCTGTCCCTTTAAATATCCCTTTAAACTGTACAATAAATTAAAAATAAAAGAACTGCAAAAAAATTACCAGTTTTACAAAAGTTACCAGAGTTGATTCCTTTTAAAATGCTAATTTCCACACCCTTAAGTAGTGAACATTGCAAAACAATTTTCTTCATTCACAGACAACAGTTGCTGAGGTTCAATAAAAATCTTTGAACATTGTAGCAATTGAAAGATATTCCACTGTGTTCCAGTTCTCTTAGAAGTCTGTTTACCTTGCACACAGTAAGAAACGATTTTTTTGCAAATGTTTTCAAGACATAGTCTTGCTGTATTTTGATTGAAGAACTTACAAAATTTATATATATATATATATATATATATATATATATATATATATAAATATTTATTGTCATGGGAATGTGTGCCAGACTATGGAGAGAGAAAAAAAAATGTTATGCTTGCTAGCATTGAGTTGAGAAAAAAATGGCCGATCAATAAAATATCTTTTCAAGGAAATGTTCATCTTTTTCTACCTTCACCATAATGTAAAAAAGTTAAGTTAACTTTAATTTTAATCAATAGTCATCTTGGATCTCAGTTTGACTCAGGAAGAAATTTCTAGGTAAACTTTATTTATTTTTTAAGAACTTTTCTGAAGAGGGACATATACTAACCAGCAACTTAACAAGGCACAGCAATATTTTGTCTAATATACAAGGTCTAGTAAAATATATTTTCACTAAAATTGTTTTACTTAAAAATTATTTTGGGGGATTTTTTTTTTAATACAATTACAGGTTTTTTTTTAATAGACTCTGCATTAAATTCCAAAAAACAAAGGTTTGTGGGGAAAAAAAAAAGGTTTTATATAATAAGATAAAAATTTAAAGGGGTAGATTTACCAAGCAGCGGATGCTGCAATCTTCCTCCGTAGTTTCTGGATCGTGGGAAACTTAAGCTATGATGCAGTGGTCATAAGACCGCTGCTCCTTAACCTGTCGGCCACCTCTTAGATGGCGGACTGCAATCATCCCAATCAGATACGGGGCACAATCACATATATGGAGCAGGTTTCGGCACAATCGTTGGAACCTGCGCCGGCCGTAATTTCACCTTGCACATTGGGGTATTACATATACTGCACCGTTAGATGCTAAACTGGCGTAAGTAGGACAAACTGTCGATCTTCTGAAATGTGCACAAATACACATTTCAGTCGTCGTAAGTAACTTACTCCAGCATTTTGTCCACGGAAAGTGTCATTAAAGAGTAGTTTTATGCAAATTAGTCTAACACTTGTAAAAATGAACCGCAATTTCATATAAAAATGTGACACGTTATTACGCTATTCAAAATTCATATATAAACCCATATATAAAGACATGAAGGTAATACAATTATGATTTCCCATTGTTCTCTCCTATTGTTGATTGTTTTGAGAAGAAATTTTAAGTAAATAAGCAAGTATATGTCCACAATGTGATAAAGTACCTGCAAGCTCAATCCATTTGATTATGTTGTGGCTTCAAACTATTTCAAATACACAACTAAACCTTAAAAAAACAATATCATAGTATACTGTCCCTTTAACCTTGAGATGCTGCTTAAATGTATGTGTTTGTTAAGGCTTCCAGGGAGTTACATTGCTTTTTAAGTCAGTGCAAGGGTTGCTGCGCCTGCAATATGTAGCGACATGAGAATGGAGTAGATTTTCTGAATTCTGCGTGCGTAAGTCCTTACGTTGTATATTGGATACCAAATTGCGCGGCTGTTCTATGTTATTCTATGGGTAACAAAATACGTCCGAAGGGTGAAATATACGCGCGTAACTTGTATGCTACGCCATATATGTAATACCAAAATCACGTAAAATCTGGCGGTGGAGGATTTTGCGGGCAACGCTGCATATGTAATGGAGGCCCCGATCGGTATGATTGACCCCACCCAGCTAGCGGCTGATTGGCTGCGAATGTGCAGGGGGTGGCATTGCACAAGCATTTCACAAGAAATGCTTGTGCAATGTTAAATGCCGACAGTGTATGCTGTCGGCATTTAGCGTGTTGGGCGGTGTGGGGCTGTAGCGAATCATGTCCGTCCGCCATTTAATAAATCGGCACCAAAGACTCAATACTGCTGATATTTTACAGAGAAGAGGATGGCATGGTTACATCTCATGAGACTAAAATGCTTAACTGACTTTGGTAAATTAAGCTCAGATAGCAGATATTTTGTGGCAATCTTCTAATTATAAATAAAAGATGGCAATTTATTTATTTCCTTTCTTGTGGAAGCATGTCACTGTCACCAATAGCACTGGAGGTTGTCCTTGATAGGAATATACATTTGATGATAAAAAATGTTTGCAAAATTGCTGCCATTTAGTGCTTCAGACACTTGCATATCCCTCTGCCTATCTAGGTATGCTTTTCAACAAAGTATACAAATAGAGCACAATCAATTTGACAGCAGAAGTAATCTGGAAAGTTTTTTTGTTCTGTTTTTTATTGTACGCTCTGAACCATGAAAGAAAATTTTATTCTTGTCACTTTAAATATCAGTCATTTGAACTAGATCAAAAGTTGCAAGCATTTAAATGCTATATAAAAAGTATTTTTTATGGAGACCACAGGCTATTTATTATCTATAAAAGACAGTCTTTTTATTACTGCTAAATGTTAGTATACATAGTAAAATACAGTACAACATTTAAAGGGACAGTATATTTGAAAATTGTTATTGTTTAAAAAGATAGATAATCCCTATTACCCATTCCCCTTTTTTGCATAACCAACACTGTTATATTAAAGGGACAGTCTACACCAACATTTCTATTGTTTAAAAAGATTGATTACACCTTTATTACCCAATCCTGAGCTTTGCACAACCAACATCGGTATATTAAATATACTTAATAACCTTTACAAATCTAAATTTCTGCCTGTTTCTAAGCCTCTGCAGGCCGCCTCTTATCTTTGCACTTTTTATAGCTTTTCACAGCCAGAAAAGAGTTTGTTCATGAGTGTCATATAACATTGTACTTACTTGTGTAGAGTTATTCATGAGTCAGCACTAATTGTCTAAAATACTAGTCTTTAAATAACCCTCAGATAAGGGGGCAGTCTGCAAAGGTTTAGATACAAGGTAATCACATAGGTAAAGCGTGTATTAATATAACCGTGTTTGTTATGCAAAATTGGTGAATGGGTAATAAAGGAATGGTCTATTATTATCCTTTTTAAACAATATTGTTTTGGAGTAGATGGTTCATTTAATACACTTTTTTACCTCTATGATTACCTTGTATCTAAGCCTCTGCCACCTTATCTTAGTGATTTTGATAGACTTGCATTTTAGCACTGTCTAGCTGTGAAAAACTGTCAAAATCCACTGATATAAGAGGCAGCCTTTTAGGGCTTAGAAATTAGCATATGAGGCTACCTAGGTTCAGTTTTTAACTAAGAATACCAAGAGAACAAAGCAAATTTGATGATAAAGTAAATTGGAAAGTTGTTTAAAATTGGATGCCCTGAGGAGGTTCCGGTGGAGGAGGAGCTACATGCAGGTGCTGCACAGGTGCTGCACAAGTGCTGCACAGGTGCTGCTTAGCTCGTCTCTCCAGTCACTGGGAAATTGGTGGAAGGCTCCCGCACCAGCTCCAGGCTTTGGGGCTATTCCCCTGACAGATACCGCAGACCTACTCCAGAACCTCGCAGTGGCACGCCATCCCACTGTGCTGAGCCCCTTTGCTGGCTAATTGGTACTCCTGACTTCAGTTTGTGCCCACCGTCTATCTGGCTTTGGAAGCAATTTGAGGCTGTCGGTGCCTCAGCTGGCTGTTCCTGATCCTACTTTGAGGCCCCGCTACCCCTCTGAGGTCCAGCTCTTCCCCCCTCCGTGCGACTACCACCCCTGATTGAATTATCTTTATAACAACAAACCCGCAGCTTTCTCAACTTACCTGTTGCCCCTTTGGTCTCGGCGGGTCCCGCCGCCCTGGGCTCGCCCCTCCCCCTCCCCCACCGGTGCTGCGCGGGAGGGAGTTGGACTCGGACGGGCTGCTGGATCTGGCGTGTGGGCGCCTCTTCGCTTCGCTGCCCGCTTGGAGCGGAGCTACCCTCTCCCCCCCCACGGTGCTGCGTGGGGGGAGTTGCCTGTGTTCTCTGTTTGGGGCGAAGGAACTCTGGTCCTGCTGATCTCGACTAGTCCTGCGGCGGCTCGGAATCGGAGGCCGCGGGTGGTAGGTGGACCAACAGCGCAGGAGGGGGTGAGTGAGTCTCTTCTAAAAAGTAGCGTGATATACACTGAACGGTAACGGTAAAAAACCGCAGAATTCACAAGAAGACACTGTTAGTATGGAACAATGCTGAGGCGGGATAGTTGAACTTGACACATAGAACTGATGACTGCATAAATTGAAGGGGCATTATAAGAAATCTCTACTTAAATTAAATGGACATATATCTGAGCTGGGGCATTTTTGAAATATCTCAGACTGAGAACACTACAAATTTCAGTTTAATAGACTGCCTAACGATCTGACTAGATCCATGTTCATATATGTTACAAGAGGACATTTTTAACACAGTGTAACATTGAAACAAGATAGCAAATACAGTTTTGTAGTTAAGTCTAATTGATGCACGTTGGACTGAGAATACTACAAAACCTTAATTTAACAGGTTGTTTAATGCTGTAATCAAACTTATGTTCTCATATGCTACTGGATTTGACTTTCCTTCTTTCTCCCTCCACCTCTCTGCTTCCTTTCTTTTCCTACCTTTTTTTTGCCTAAAACATAGGGTAATAATACAGATGGTTGTATTCCTAATCTCATTATGTGCTTAGTAATAGGGGTATAGGTAGTAACCCCTTACCCTGCAAAATAATTGCAGAAACCAATACAGCGCTAGATACATCACAGGGGTTAAAAAAAGGGAAAAAAAAGGGAAAAAAAAGGGGTGTTTAATTGAGATCCTGCACAGACCTAGAAAAAAGCTCTGCATATTACTACTGGCTCAAAAACAGTCTCATACATCCACTTTTTTTTTGTTTTTACTTAAAAGACTGAAAGTCTTTGACCACATTATATTGAAGACTATTGATTTATAAGAAAACAAATACAAATTTAGCACTGGGTAATAACCGTGAGACCTAGATCTTTGAAAGGTCTCATTTTGTAGTTCCCCCTAACATCAAAATATTTGAAAGTACTAGGATTTTGCCCTTTGTTTTTTTTTGTTTGTTTTTCCCCTCTCTCCCCTCCCCCGCTTAGACTCACAAACCACTTTACTCACACACTATAAATAAGATTCTCACACACACAGCTCTCAACCTTCAACTGACTTACTCCTAGCACTCACTTCCTTGACTGTTTGGCTTTTTTTCCTTTTTTTCTTTTTTTTTTTTTTTTTTTTTTTTTTTTTTTTTTTTTTTTTTGGGGCCCTGCCTCATCCCACACAACACTGCACTCTTTCCCCTTTTCCATAAAATTTGTACCACAATTGGATAAATCCAATTGAAAGTTATCACTTGAATTGGTGCAATTATAAGCACCCCACGGCTCAATCACGTTGCACGGGCCATTTACTAATCTCCCACTTTGCTTTTCCCCTCTCACATTCCCATCTTTTTCTTTTCCCCTAGGAATTTTTTTTTTTTTTTTTTTTTTTTTTTTCTCCAATTTTCACAAACTAGTATATGGATAAATTCCTTGGCATTCCCTATAAAACACCTTCACCAGGAATGGCAGGTAGACAGAGAGATAAGAAATCCAGGAACACACAGGACCCAGTGACTGACACTCAATTAATCTCAACAAGTACAGTTACATCTGAATTATTGAATGTCCAAAACTTAGTTGCCAATATCTCTGACGCTCTCTCCCCTAAATTCGACGCTCTAAGGATGGAGATTAAGCAGGATATTTCCTCTCTATCACAGGAAATTAGACAATTCTCCTCAAGAATGCAGGAGGTTGAACAGAGAGTATCAGATTTAGAAGATACAGTAGTAACACAAGGCACTAAGATGGATAGTATCAACAGCAGTAATCAAAAAATTCTTATGAGACTAGAAGATCTAGAAAACCGCAGTAGAAGAAACAACATTAGAATAATAGGCCTCCCAGAGGAGAAACAATATGAGGACTTAGCTTTTTTTGTTTCTGATACACTTAAGACAGCCCTCAAACTCCCACCCTTGTATAATAACATCCTGGTAGAGCGGGCCCATAGACTGGGTCCAGTACAGTCAGCCCAAAATCTCAGTAGGCCTAGACCTGTCATCATAAGACTATTGAATTACCAAGATAAAGTCTCTATTCTTCAATATTATAGTAAAACACAACCCCTCATCATTAATGGAGCTAAGATCCTCATATTTCAGGATTTCTCGGCTGAGACAGCCTCTAGGAGAAGAGATCTGGCACCTACATGCACTAAACTCATAAACGCTGGAATAAATGCAACTATATTATATCCAGCTAAATTAAAAGCAACTGTTAATGGAACAGTACATTTCTTTCTGGAGGCACAATCAGCCGAGAAGTTCTTCTCCTCTTTAAATTTATCAGCAACAGAGAATGCGGTCCCCACTTAGCCAGCATGGGCCTAATAATTTGGGATTGCCCCCACCCTGGGATTCATGGGGCAAATAGAGGTCATGTTAGGTATTACTCCCCCTCCCCCCTTTTTTTTTTTTTTATTTTTTTTTTTTTTTTATTTTTTTTTACCCCCCCTCTCCTCATCTCTCTCACTACCTCCTTAAGCCACAGGCGCCATTAATGATACAGAGAAATAGAAAAATTTAGGATAGTTTCATGGAATGTTGGAGGAATCTCCACCCCAATCAAACGAAAAACCATATTGACGCATCTAAGGAAATCCCAGGCTGACATAGGATTAATTCAAGAAACTCATCTTAATTCAGAAGAATCTAACAAACTCAAATCCTCATGGGTTAGAGAGGTATATTTTTCGCCAAGCATAGGAAAAAAAAGGGGAGTGGCAATTTTAATAGGGAAAAGAGCTCATCTTGAGGTGACTCACTGCGAACCCGACCCGGAGGGTAGATATGTCCTGTTGAAGGTAAAAATCGCCCAGGAAATCTATACAATTTGTAATATTTATGGCCCCAATACTTTTGATCCAGAATTCTGGAATAGAATTCAAACTAAGCTTCTTCTCTATAATCAGGGACTCCTAATCATAGGTGGCGACTTCAACATGGCACCGCATTGTCCGCTAGATAGACTTAGAGAAGCCATGAAGCAGAAAAAACAGAAAAAGGATAATTTAGAATTTAAAATGATTAAGAAAATAAAGCAGAATCTAGCACTATATGATATCTGGAGAAGCCAGAACCCTGACACACAGGAACTCACATGCCTTTCAAAGGCGCATAAAACCCTGTCTCGAATAGATCTATTCCTTGTGGATGAGCGACTGGGCGCTCTAAGAGCACATGCAGGTATTGCCCCTATATTGCTATCAGATCATGCTCCTATTAATCTAGACATTAATCTTGAACATCCAAGATTTAAATCCTCGCGTTTCTATTTCCCTTATTACCTAACAACGGACATGAAGTTTAAAACTCACCTCAGATCTAAATTTGAGGAATACCTCCACTTTAACTTAGAATACATCGATCACCCAGAATTATTCTGGGAAGCCGCTAAAGCGGTGCTCAGGGGTGAAATCTTAGCGTATAACATAACCCTGACTAAAAAACTGAAGGTAAGGGAGAGTGAGATACAAAAAGCACTAACCAATGCGTACAATAAATTTATGCTACATAAGAACCCATTAAACTGGTCGAAATATGTGCAAGCTAAGGAAGCCCGGGACACATTTGTTTTAACTCGACAAACACAAAAGGAGTTAAAAATCCAGGCTAAATTATACAGATTTGGGAACAAATCTGGAAAGATGCTGGCCAGAATGACCAGCAATGAGAAAAAGCAATCTCATATAGAAGAAATTCATGAAAAGGGTGAGCAAATTCTAAATCCAGACAAAATTACATCTATACTGGTGAAATATTATCAAGATTTATACTCATGTAAAGGATACGACCATGACAAGGCAGTGGAATTCTGGAATAAGATTGAAAATCCAATACTGGTGGATGATGATATTAGCAGGCTCAACTCCCCTATATCAGCGCAAGAAGTGTCCGAAGCAATTGCAGGGCTATCTACAAATAAGGCAGCTGGTCCGGACGGCCTACCTAGTGAATTCTACAAAATACTATCTCCAGAAATCTCCCCGTATTTAATAAATCTATATAATGATTTTTACATGAATGGCAAATCACCTACATCTGCATTTTCTGCATCTTACACGACCTTGATTCTTAAGGAAGGGAAGGACCCAAGGCTCAAAGAATCTTATAGGCCAATAGCTTTACTTAATTCAGACTACAAGATCCTCACCTCTATCTTAGCAGCTAGATTACAGCAAATACTACCACAGGTGATCCATCCGGATCAAGCTGGCTTCTTGAATGGACGAAACTCCTCGGCAAAAATAAGGGAGGTAATACTTACACTAGAATATCTTGAAAGGGCCGCTCGGACGGGAGGGGGGAGAGGGGAGACGCTCATAGTACCAGATATGGCTATTCTTTCTATTGATGCAGAAAAAGCATTTGATTCTGTTACCTTCAGGCATCTCAATACATCCATGATAAAATTTGGAATCAAGGGCAAATTCCCTAAATTCGTGGAGAATCTTTATAAAAATTCAACTACATGGTTGATTATTAATGGCGGCATATCTTCATCTATAACTCTTGAAAGGGGAACCCGTCAGGGGTGTCCGCTCTCCCCCCTCCTGTTCAATGTGGCCATTGAGCCCTTAGCACTTATGATACGGCAAAATCTAGAAGGAATAAAGGTCTCAAATCATGAGATGAAAATTGGATTATACGCAGACGATGTACTTGTCTACATATCAAATACTAAAATCAATATTCCAAAACTTATGCACATAATAGATCACTTTGGATCCTTCTCAGGATATAAAATAAACCCATCTAAGTCAGAAATTCACTGGATCTGCAGGGATAAAAACTCCTGTACAGATAACCCCTTTAAAAGTATAACAGATTCATTTAAATATCTAGGAATAAACATTCCAGTGAACTCCGAAAAGTTATATGAATTCAATATACCCCCTATCATTAGGCAAATTAAAGAAAAATTGAGAACTTGGCAGACACTGCCTCTCTCAATTTCGGGCCGAGTGGCATTATTTAAAATGATTCTCCTCCCCAAATTGCTATATATACTTATGAATGTCCCAGTGATTCTTTTTGAGAGGGATGTAAGACTGATCAATAGCTTAATTAGTCAATTCTTATGGCAAGGGAAAAAAGCGCGAATCTCCCTTAATAAACTTTTTCTTCCAGGTGATCTGGGTGGCATGGCACTCCCAGACATTAGATTATACAATCTTATCTCTTTGGCACGAATAGCAAGTGACTGGATCCTATCTAAGGATTATATCTTAAATAATCAGCTTGAAATAAATATCTGTGATCCTTATTTACCCGTAGCACTTCTACACTCCCCTCCCAAAGAGTTACCTGCAGAAATTAAACGACTTAAATCGATTTCCAATCCTATTAAAGCTTGGTGGAAAATATCAAAACTTCTGCCTTATAATCCCAAGATTTCAAACTACCTCACCTTGATCGGGAATCCAAAATTTCAGCCTGGTCTGCAATCTGAGGTCTTTAATAGATGGCACAAGAATGGGTTAAATAAGTTAATCTTCTTGATAGACGATGATAGGAAGACTATTAAAACATTTGAAAAGCTAAAAGGAGAATATAATTTACCTAATAAAGATTTTTTTGCATACCTGCAGATTAGGCATTTTCTCTTGGAAACAACTAGAGAGACAGGGTGGTGCTGGAAATTAGGCAAACTTGAAAATTGGCTTACTTCTATCAAGGTGAATCGGATGACTATTACAGTCTGCTATCATCTCTTAAATATTAGTAGGGGCAACCAGAACCTAGTAAGGCTTGCCTTAACATGGACCTCATTGTCAGAATGGAACAGGGTCGACTTGAACACAATCCAGCAATCTATAAGTAAAGTAAAAAAAATAACACTATCAGCTACCTGGCGGGAAGCACATATTAAAATCCTTCACAGGGCATATTTCACTCCGGCAATGGGTCGTAGGGTTCATAACTCAGGTTTTGACAAATGCCCTAAATGTTCACTCCCTGCAGCTGACATAGAACATATGTTCTGGTTTTGCCCAAAAGTGAGAACTATCTGGTGCAAGTTAGAATATTGGCTAAATAAGGTGCTGAAAATCCCTCCTGTAATCTTTACCCCACATCAAATTATATTCTGTATAGACAATCAAACCAAATGTCACCCTAATGATAAATTAATATCTATCTCCATATTAGCTACTAGATACCTAATATGTAAAAAATGGAAAATGCGCTCAGTACCTAGCGTGTCCGAAATTCAGAACTGCTTAAAAAAACAATGTCTTCTAGAGCAAAAGGACACAGACATAAATAATGAAGATGATATAAGAAATTTCTTCAACAAATGGGCAGCATATATTAAATCACTCCCTGAAAATGAAAAGGAATATATGATCTTCCCTTTCCAAAACTCTGAATTAGTATTGTTGGGCATATGGTAGATAGGAGGTTGGGAGAGATGAGAGAGAGGTGCTTATTATTTCCCCCCCCCCTTACACCGACGCCATCTCTATTAAAATGATTAACCCCTAATTTAATCTACCTACCCCGCCGCCAGCTATATTATCTATATTAACCCTAAGTATATTATAGTTAATATAGGTATTACATTATATATATTAACTATATTAACCCTAATTATATTAGGGTTAATATAGTTAATATAGTTACTATAGTATTTATATTAACTATATTAACTCTATCTAACCCTAACACCCCTAACTAAATTTATATTAAATTAATCTAATTCATTTATAAACTAAAATATTCCTATTTAAATCTAAATACTTACCTAAAAAATAAACCCAAAGATAGCTACAATATAATTAATAATTACATTGTAGCTATGTTAGGGTTAATATTTATTTTACAGGTAAATTGTTAATTATTTTATCTAGGTATAATAGCTATTAAATAGTTATTAACTATTTAATATCTACCTAGTTAAAATAATTACCCAATTACCTGTAAAATAAATCCTAACCTAAGTTACAAATACACCTACACTATCAATAAATTAACTACAAACATCTATCTAAAAATACAATTAAATTAACTAAACTAAATTACAAAAAAAAACAAACACTAAATTACAAAAAATAAAAAAAAGATTACAAGATTTTTAAGCTAATTACACCTATTCTAAGCCCCCTAATAAAATAATAAACCCCCAAAATAAAAAAAATTCCCTGCCCTATTCTAAATTAAAAAAATTTCAAAGCTCTTTACCTTACCAGCCCTTAAAAGGGCCTTTTGTGGGGCATGCCCCAAAGAATTCAGCTCTTTTGCATACAAATACAATACCCCCCCCCCATTACAACCCACAACCCACATACCCCTATTCTAAAACCACCCAAACCCCCCTTAAAAAAGCCTAACACTACCCCCCTGAAGATCTCCCTACCTTGTCTTCACCACACCGGGCCGAACTCCTGATCCGATCCGGGCGATGTCTTCCTCCAAGCGGCAAAGAAGAATTCTTCCTCCGGCGATGTCTTCCTCCAAGCGGCAAAGAAGAATTCTTCCTCCGGCGACGTCTTCCTCCAAGCGGCAGCAAAGTCTTCATTCTTCCGGCGGCATCTTCAATCTTCTTTCTTCGCTCCGCCGCCGCGGAGCATCCATCCCGGACGACGACTGAACGACGAATGAGGTACCTTTAAATGACGTCATCCAAGATGGCGTCCGCCGAATTCCGATTGGCTGATAGGATTCTATCAGCCAATCGGAATTAAGTTAGAAAAATCTAATTGGCTGATTGAATCAGCCAATCAGATTCAAGTTCAATCCGATTGGCTGATCCAATTAGCCAATCAGATTGAGCTCGCATTCTATTGGCTGATCGGAACAGCCAATAGAATGCGAGCTCAATCTGATTGGCTGATTGGATCAGCCAATCGGATTGAACTTGAATCTGATTGGCTGATTCAATCAGCCAATCAGATTTTTCTAACTTAATTCCGATTGGCTGATAGAATCCTATCAGCCAATCGGAATTCGGCGGACGCCATCTTGGATGACGTCATTTAAAGGTACCTCATTCGTAGTTCAGTAGTCGTCTGGGATGGATGCTCCGCGGCGGCGGAGCGAAGAAAGAAGATTGAAGATGCCGCCGGAAGAATGAAGACTTTGCTGCCGCTTGGAGGAAGACGTCGCCGGAGGAAGAATTCTTCTTTGCCGCTTGGAGGAAGACATCGCCGGAGGAAGAATTCTTCTTTGCCGCTTGGAGGAAGACATCGCCCGGATCGGATCAGAAGTTCGGCCCGGTGTGGTGAAGACAAGGTAGGGAGATCTTCAGGGGGGTAGTGTTAGGCTTTTTTTAAGGGGGGTTTGGGTGGTTTTAGAATAGGGGTATGTGGGTGGTGGGTTGTAATGGGGGGGGTATTGTATTTGTATGCAAAAGAGCTGAATTCTTTGGGGCATGCCCCACAAAAGGTCCTTTTAAGGGCTGGTAAGGTAAAGAGCTTTGAAATTTTTTTAATTTAGAATAGGGCAGGGAATTTTTTTTATTTTGGGGGTTTATTATTTTATTAGGGGGCTTAGAATAGGTGTAATTAGCTTAAAAATCTTGTAATGTTTTTTTTATTTTTTGTAATTTAGTGTTTGTTTGTTTTTGTAATTTAGTTTAGTTTATTTAATTGTATTTTTAGATTGATGTTTGTAGTTAATTTATTGATAGTGTAGGTGTATTTGTAACTTAGGTTAGGATTTATTTTACAGGTAATTGGGTAATTATTTTAACTAGGTAGATATTAAATAGTTAATAACTATTTAATAGCTATTATACCTAGTTAAAATAATTAACAATTTACCTGTAAAATAAATATTAACCCTAACATAGCTACAATGTAATTATTAATTATATTGTAGCTATCTTAGGGTTTATTTTATAGGTAAGTATTTAGATTTAAATAGGAATATTTTAGTTTATAAATGAATTAGATTAATTTAATATAAATTTAGTTAGGGGTGTTAGGGTTAGATAGAGTTAATATAGTTAATATAAATACTATAGTAACTATATTAACCCTAATATAATTAGGGTTAATATAGTTAATATATATAATGTAATACCTATATTAACTATAATATACTTAGGGTTAATATAGATAATATAGCTGGCGGCGGGGTAGGTAGATTAAATTAGGGGTTAATCATTTTAATAGAGATGGTGGCGGTGTAAGGGGCTTACATTAGGGGTTAATAATTTTAATATAGATGGCGGCGGTGTTAGGGGCTCACTTTAGGGGGTTATAGATATAATATAGCTGGCGGCGGGGTACGGGAGCGACGGTTTAGGGGTTAATAACTTTATTAGGTTGCGGCGGGGTACGGGAGCGGCGGTTTAGGGGTTAATAGCTTTTTTATTGTTAGGATAGTGAGGGGGGATAGCGGATAGAGGGTTAGACGTGTCAGGCTATGTTAGGGAGGCGTGTTAGACGTGTCGGGCTATGTTTAGGAGGCGTGTTAGACAGTGCGGGTGATTTAGACTTTAGTCAGGTTTTGTAGGCACTGGCAGTTTCTAACGTGGCGCAAGTCACTGGCGACTCCAAAAATCTGTACTTACGCAGATTTCTGGACATCGCTGGTTTGTGAGACTTGCGCCACTTTAGCAAGTGACGGCGCCGCATATTGGATGGCTCAAGTTGCGAGCTGAAACTGCGGGCAACGTGGGTTCCCTCGCTTGCGCCGCAAACTGCGATCTATATCGGATCGCGCCCTAAAAGTCCATCTGCATAGGTTAAATACATAATACAATGCTACAATAAAAGTTTAGAACAGTAGATATAGATTGTCTTATTCAAAAGCTAATGTTAAGCAATAATAGAGAGATAATTATAGCGATGAAGAATAACATGTGCAAAGGTGTGAAAGAACTCTTTTTCTGTAAACCAAACACTACCAGGTATAGCAAGTCATATTATGAAATAGGTATATAGATTTGGAAAACCTATTGTTGAGGTATATAGAGTGTAAATGGTTCAAAGGTTAAGGAAGATTAGTTGCCTCTGATGAATGAGAACCCAAGGGTTAAGTATATAACAAATGTACCTATATGCGAAATTGGGTAGTGGTATGGTTTGGGAGGGGATGGGAAAGTCAGTGGGTAGTAGTATATTATGAAGGCGAGGGTAACTCAAAATGCTATAGCTACATTACCAAAGGGAGAAGGACATAGTCAGCAAGACAACATGATCAGTATAATAGGAGAATTCCGTTATAGGTGATGAACATGAAGGGCTTAAGGGGGAGCAATAGTTATCTGGTATCAGTAATATGTATTAAGTAATGCTCTCCTTAATATGTAGTAACTGGGCTGTTGCAATGTAATAAGGATCTAGTAGTAAATGTAATAAGAGAGATTATTATTCTCTGAGGTCCAGGCCGCAAACCCATAAATATAACACTAAGAGTTCTAAGCAACCTAGACCCAGTTTACCAACTTCCTTCACGGATCTTTGGACACCCCTATGTGAGATGTCCTAAATATAGATATGTAGATATCAGACTATCCTTACCCGTCAGCAATGTGGGTGTTTGAGAGGGTGTACCGCTATGATAGCAGGCTACATCTCCCCATAAGGGGAGTAGCATATAGACATGCTCCAATGTGTAGTTCTGTAGTAATAGGGAGGCTCATAGTAGAATATGACTTACGATAAAGAGCTACTAAATACAAGGCTCAATATGCAAGGCATCTAAATAAAAAGGTGTTCGTCAGATGTTTAACATATAAGTGACCCAAGGGAGATGAGCAAACATTGAAGCTTATATATACGTGTAAGACTACTCCTTACCCTCATCTAAAGATATTCAGATTCTGAAGCAGTATTGTTTGGGCACTATTATATGGGGAAGCCTACATATCTGAATTTTTTATTAGTGGTATAAGAATATAAAGGGATGTACTACGTGAACCCATTGGTGGTCCCCATTCATTAGCCGATAGGAGGCGTTGTGCACCTATGTGTTTTAAATAGTTTTAGTGATGTGAAAAGCTACACATTTAGGGTGTTTGGTATAATTCAATTACCCTATAGATAGGCGGTAACTACTAAAGGTTGTTTCTGCTAGATTCTATAAATCTCTATCCCCCCCCCCCTAACCATATGAGAAGATATGTACCTTAGTTTGTTAAGAAGTTTATGGTGCAGACCATGACATAAGAAACACTTTTATACCAAAACATCACTTAAGGAGTAACAGAAATGGCATACAGTGGTACAACATATATTGTGAGTATGGGGAAAACTTTCCTTCACTGGGCTAAAACTATCCAAGCTCCCCTATAACAATAGGATCTTGTATTGAGCATATGGAATCTTGTGTAACATATATCATAGTTTCACTATGGTTAGTTGATACACTTGTTTCTGTGGATAATTCCAATACCTGCATATCCCTATGACATAAAGCTATAGGCTAAGTGTCTTAATATGAAAAACATATAAGCATAATTTAGAGCAGGACAAATCATCATTTCCAGGGTATCAACCTGCCTGATATGTCCTACATTAAATGGAAGTAATGTGGATTGTCAAATATTCCTACCTTCTGTTTGTTGGCACTCCACATTTGGAGTAGAAAACGGAACCTCTAGGAAGTATCTTAATCATAAATGAGTATTCTTATGTGTCTATGCTACCATCTAGTGGGCCAGGGAGGATATGATCAAAATGTGGAAAAAGGGAAACTTCTATTACATTTGTGCCGAACGAGCAGCTATAATAGTGAAGAGCTACCTAAATGGAGTTAAACAAGTAATTCAATCATATCAAATGATACAGGAGTCTTAAGATAAATAGTGGGATATAAATCTAAAGAGCAATCAGAATCCTGGAGTAAAATAAGGTAATTGCTTTGTTATTGTATAAACTAAACTGTATCGTTAGGTCTCTAAATTACCAGCCCAAAAATATAAGGTTAGATGCACTTTCTTAGATGGGAAGTCTTCATCTCAGGGAAATAGAGCTCTGTTGTGAGGTACTCATTAAAGCACTAGGATTAAAGATCTACAGCCTTACCTTATTGCCAATGAAACTAATAAGATATTTAAATTAAAAAAAAAACTATCAGCCTCTAAAGTACAGTCGGGGATCAAATAGATCGGTGAGTAACCGTTATATATAGTTTAGCTTGCCCTCTTATGCAGTTTTAAAACAATCAGCTTAGGCAACCATTAAAAAAAAAGAAAAAAAAAAAAGATATATACTATACTCAGCAAAACATCCAGTGTGAGGGAAATTAAAGAGTTCTCTCCTGATGATTTTAACTGTGAATCTTTAGTATGAGCTTAGGAGATGTGTCTGAGCAGTTAGCCATAAAAACGGTTGTGACTGCAGCGGCCCTCCAAAAAGAGGCACCCAAAGCCTCTAACCCACTCCTCTCCTGAAGCGGATAACAGTCTTATGCTCATAACGATCTGTGGGTAGGTCTGCAGTAGAATTAGGGGATATCTCCATGCTGTAACCTGTAGATTTTGTCTCCGATGTGACTACTAGAGATCCCAAGTAGTATCTGACCTCACTAAATTTCAGAGGGGTAAAGTAGGTGCGAGAGAGAGACGGAGTTATATGTGTCTCTCGATACCCAGTGGCTGTCCCTCCATGGTCAAGGATCTCAAGGATGTAGTGCTCATCTGCGGCTGTGGGGTGTAGTTTGGCGGTGGATAATTGCTGGAGTGCCGTACCCTGGAGATCCCTCTCCAGCATTAAGGTGAGGAGGCTGCATTCCTTTGACCCAAAACACAGATAAAACCCCTTGAAAACCCCGACCCCCAACATTTAACTTATCTAAGTCTTATCTAAAATAAAAACACAGACACAGTAGTTATGGCGAAATGTGGAAAGGTCACGATTTATTACTTAATTGAATTTTGCCACCTTCAAACTATATCTTGCAAAATTCAGCCATAAAATCAACTTCAAAAGAACATCAAATAATGCCACTGCATTAAACCAGAATTTTGGGAACCACGCCTAGGTGGGTGTAACCACCCCCCCCCTGGCAGGGCAGTTGGAGAAGGGAGAACCCACGGCATAGCCCTCCCCCTAGATAGACCACCGGATCACCCCTCAGGGCTGAGTATGCCGTGGGATCCTCCCACCCCCCATTCTGCCCCGCCCATGTGCCATGCACAAACTTCACCGCCACCAAAAGAGCCCCTCTTTCGGCCCACCACTTTCCGCCATTCGTGACCTTTCCTTACCTTCACCAACTCTTGGCACATCCCTCTGATGTCCGCCAGCAGTTGGTCATTCCCCTCATCCGTTAGGTGCACTCCATCCCATCTGAATAGTTCCTCTTTTTTCGCTGCTATCAATGGGTGCTCTACTACTCCACCCCCTATCTCCTTCATTACCTTCGCTGCTACCTGGTTCACTTTTCTCCTTGATCTATATCCTGCTTTGCTTGTGTACGAGTTCTGCCAGTATATCCTTGACACTATATTGGACCATATCACCCGCACCGATGGCCATGCTACTTTTAACCATCTCATATCTCCTGCTACTTTCTCCTCTAGCTCTCTGAGCGGGTATGCCCCTATGTCGTTCCCCCCTAGATGTATAATCAGGGCGTCCGGACACCCCCATCTTCGCCTTGCCTGTTGTATTGTTGGCACTAACTCATCCCACATCATACCTCTTTTTCCTATCCATCTAATGCTAACTTCCTTGTGCGATAAACCTAAATGTAATCCCTGTGCTGATGCTGCTGCCCTAGCCTGCGCCCAGTGAATGTAGGAATGTCCTACTATCCACACCCTTAATGCTTTGCCTGTAATACACAAAAAAAACAATTTTTAACAGTTAGAACAATTTAACATGAAGCCTTACTCTTTTTGCATCCTTATGTATGATTTGTATGCTGCGGATTTCCATCTCCCTAGCTTTTTAATCTGTTCCTCTGAACAACCCCTACCTGCTGCGGCGGTTTTTCCACCCCAGTTTCTTTACTACTCTTTGTAGCACGCTCTTAAACTGAAAAATTGTTACATCCGATCCATCTGCATGCCGCAGGAATGTGCGGCCCCCCTTTCTCTTTGTTAATAGGTACTCTTTGACACAGGCCACCGGGCACAGTGCTCCCCCTGTTCCAGCCATATTCAGCCATGCCCCTTTCCCTTCCTTGTCTGTTTTGGGTCATCTTACCAATATCAGTACTGCTTCCTCCCCACATCTTACATCCCCTATCTCTATCCCCCTTTACCTATTTTTCTGTTCTTTGGTAACAGCTCTCCTATCCTCATTGCTCCGTGAAATGCCACTACAAACGTGGTTCTGAAGATTAGCGCCTCGTCCCTGCTTGCGCACACCCCTTCTAGCACCCCTGTCATTTTCTGTAATCTGTCTTCCGTTATTGGTTCCCTTTTGTCTGCTCCCTTTTCTTCATCTCTTCCCCATGCCCTCGCAATCTTCTTTACTATGAACTTCCTGGACCAATCTATTCCCCTGTATAGATGCGCACAATATGATATCCCTGCTAATACCGCACTCAGCCGCCCCTTTTTTTACGCCTTCTCTCCGCAGTACCATCAACCACTCTAGGAATCTTCCCTCCTCCCCTCCTTTAGCTTCCTCCCTATGTTTGCACCACTGTCCCCAATATTTCCTGTACACTGCCTATGTACTTGGCACCAAGGCTTTCTCGACCAGTTCCTCGATTCCTTCTATCCGTTGCCAATCTGCCAAAGAAGCATAGGGCAACATTCACCTTCCTGTCTGGCATTGGGTGCAAGCTCCCTAAACTTCTCCCATTTAAAACGGGATAGCGCGTCAGCAACTACGTTTCTGAAACCCGGAATATGCTTGGCCCTGACACAGATGTTATGCTTTAAACATTTCAAAACCAAGTACCTTAGATACCTGACTACTGGCAGTGATGAGGCAGATAGCTGATTGATGACCTCGACCACTCCCATATTGTCTGACCAGCATATTATTGTCGTATTTGCTAGCTCCCCACCCCATAGCTCCATGGCCACCACTATGGGGAATAGCTCCAGCAGCACCAAGTTCCTAACCCATCCTATTTCCTTCCATCTTTCGGGCCATCCTCCCGCGCACCACCTCCCTTGAAAGTATGCTCCGTACCCCATTCCCCCTGCCGCGTCCGTGTATAGCTCCAACTCTACTGCGGGCGCAACCTCCTGCCATATGCGCACTCCGTTGAATTCCTGCAAAAATTGGTCCCATACTTTCAGGTCTTCCCTCATCTCCTTTGTCACCCTAATCATATGCTCTGGCTTTTTTGCGCCCTTTGTGCTAATCTCCAATCGCCTTTTGAAAATCCTCCCTACTGGTATCACTTTACATGCAAAGTTCAATACCCCCAAAGTTTTCTGCATCTCCCTTTGCATTACCTTTTTTCGCATCGCCATCCATGCTATCAGCGCCCTAGCCTTTTTCACCTTATCCTCGGGTAGCTCACATTGCCCTTTCACCGAATCTATTGTTATGCCCAGGAATGCTAGTCTCGCGCAAGGGCCCTCTGTCTTTTTGTCTGCCACTGGGACCCCCATTTCTTCAAGCAAACCTATCAGCCCTGCTTTCATGCTTTTGCACCTGTCAGTACCCGCCCCTCCTACTACCATGAAATCGTCCAGGTAGTGGACTATTGAATCCCTCTTTTGCCTTGCTACCGCTAACCAGTGCAGAAAAGTGCTAAACTTCTCAAAGATTGAGCATGATATGGAGCACCCCATTGTTAGGCATTTATCCACATAAAATTGCCCTTCAAATTTGCACCCCATCAGTTTAAAACTATCAGGATTCAGTGGCAATAGCTGAAAAGCCAATTCAATATCTATCTTAGCCATCATGGCCCCTCTCCCTGCTTTCCTTACCAACTGCACAGCACTGTTGAATGATTGGTATTGCACTGCTGCTTCCGCTTTATCAATAGCATCATTTACCGACCTACCCTTTGGGTATGATAAGTTATGTATCATGCAATATTTCCCTTCTTCCTTCTTCGGTATAACCCCCAGGGGGAAATGACTAGATCTGCTATTGGCTTTTCCGCGAAAGGGCCAGCCATCCTCCCCCCCTCAACCTCCTTCGCTAGCTTCTCTTTCAGTATCCCAGGGAGCTCCGCTGCTGATTTGAAGTTCCTAGCTTTCATTGCCCCCATTACCGCCCCTTTTACTGGTACTGTAAAACCCTTACTCAGCCCCTCAATTAATAAATCGCTATCCTCTATGATAGGGTATGCTTGCAGCTCGCAAACCAGTCTATCAATTTTCAGCGGGGTTGGTGCTAATCCCCCCAGTTTGCCCTCCCCCCGCGTTTCCTTGGCTCCGAAAAGGACTGCCTCCCATACCCGTTGTTACCTACATTTTTTCTGCAGTCTACCCCCGGGTGTGCCCCGCTACAGTATCTGCAAATGTGTCTGAATTTGCATGCTCCCCCCATATCGCATTTTTTTTTCGTTATACGCCCAACATTCCCTGTTATCAGTTCTCCCGCTCTTATTAGCTTTAAAAGTTGCGCCCCGCCCCCCTTGTCCATCCTGCACCCTCATTACCCTGGTGTATAGGTCCAATATCTTTATCCCAAAATCCCTCCTTCCCTTATTGCCTAGTTGTAAGTTACCCTTCCCAAATTCTGTGTCGTAATCCTTCCATGCAAACCCACCATATGTCGTGTAACACTCAGCAATAAAATGGATGTACCTTAACATGCCCTTCACTTTCCCTGGATTGGCTGATATAAAACACTCCGCGTATACAGGGAGTGCAGAATTATTAGGCAAGTTGTATTTTTGAGGATTAATTTTATTATTGAACAACAACCATGTTCTCAATGAACCCAAAAAACTCATTAATATCAAAGCTGAATAGTTTTGGAAGTAGTTTTTAGTTTGTTTTTAGTTATAGCTATTTTAGGGGGATATCTGTGAGTGCAGGTGAATATTACTGTGCATAATTATTAGGCAACTTAACAAAAAACAAATATATACCCATTTCAATTATTTATTTTTACCAGTGAAACCAATATAACATCTCAACATTCACAAATATACATTTCTGACATTCAAAAACAAAATTAAAAACAAATCAGTGACCAATATAGCCACCTTTCTTTGCAAGGACACTCAAAAGCCTGCCATCCATGGATTCTGTCAGTGTTTTGTTCTGTTCACCATCAACATTGCGTGCAGCAGCAACCACAGCCTCCCAGACACTGTTCAGAGAGGTGTACTGTTTTCCCTCCTTGTAAATCTCACATTTGATGATGGACCACAGGTTCTCAATGGGGTTCAGATCAGGTGAACAAGGAGGCCATGTCATTAGATTTTCTTCTTTTATACCCTTTCTTGCCAGCCACGCTGTGGAGTACTTGGATGGAGCATTGCCCTGCATGAAAATCATGTTTTTCTTGAAGGATGCAGACTTCTTCCTGTACCACTGCTTGAAGAAGGTGTCTTCCAGAAACTGGCAGTAGGAGTGGGAGTTGAGCTTGACTCCATCCTCAACCCGAAAAGGCCCCACAAGCTCATCTTTGATGATACCAGCCCAAACCAGTACTCCACCTCCACCTTGCTGGCGTCTGAGTCGGACTGGAGCTCTCTGCCCTTTACCAATCCAGCCACGGGCCCATCCATCTGGCCCATCAAGACTCACTCTCATTTCATCAGTCCATAAAACCTTAGAAAAATCAGTCTTGAGATATTTCTTGGCCCAGTCTTGACGTTTCAGCTTGTGTGTCTTGTTCAGTGGTGGTCGTCTTTCAGCCTTTCTTACCTTGGCCATGTCTCTGAGTATTGCACACCTTGTGCTTTTGGGCACTCCAGTGATGTTGCAGCTCTGAAATATGGCCAAACTGGTGGCAAGTGGCATCTTGGCAGCTGCACGCTTGACTTTTCTCAGTTCATGGGCAGTTATTTTGTGCCTTGGTTTTTCCACACGCTTCTTGCGACCCTGTTGACTATTTTGAATGAAACGCTTGATTGTTCGATGATCACGCTTCAGAAGCTTTGCAATTTTAAGAGTGCTGCATCCCTCTGCAAGATATCTCACTATTTTTGACTTTTCTGAGCCTGTCAAGTCCTTCTTTTGACCCATTTTGCCAAAGGAAAGGAAGTTGCCTAATAATTATGCACACCTGATATAGGGTGTTGATGTCATTAGACCACACCCCTTCTCATTACAGAGATGCACATCACCTAATATGCTTAATTGGTAGTAGGCTTTCGAGCCTATACAGCTTGGAGTAAGACAACATGCATAAAGAGGATGATGTGGTCAAAATACTCATTCGCCTAATAATTCTGCACTCCCTGTATGATTATCCCTTTTACCCACTCCGTAAACGTTTGCTTAACCTTCCTCCCTTTACCCTCTTCGCCCCTGGATTTAAAAGCTGCTGCGTCCCTAGTTATTTCAAATATGTCCACGTATTTCCCTTTCTGAGCTCTCGCAATTACTTTCGCTTTTAAATGCGTTGTTAATGGCATTAACAGGGTCCCCGTTACCTCATCATCCGTATTAAACACTTCACCTGTTTCTTCCTGCTCTTGCATTGCACTCCCCTTCCCCGTGCCCTTGCCCTGTTTTGCATATATTTTTCTCACTATTTTTAATATCCTCTTTTCCCCCTCCCCTTTTACATTCTCATCCTCTGAGTCTATTTCAGGTGAGCTATCAGATACATAACTGTTTAAACACAATATTTTCTTACCTTATTTTGCCCCTTGTCCACCGTCTGTCCTTCCCGGTGCCCCCATCTGCTTTGCTGCCCCTTATTCTTCCCCCCTTACTGGGGGTGCACCTGCTACCACAACGTTTTCCCCTTCATTGCTGCTGGGTACTTCCATTGACTCCTGCTGTCATGCTTGCTCCAGTGGGCCTGCCTCCTTTTCTTTGCTCTGTGGGGGTAACACGAAAGTATTAACATTTGCAGCTACATCCTGGTTTCCCAGTGCCAGAGCCATTCCCCCTTCCCTGATGTTATTTACAGTCTCAGCCGCACCCTGTCCCTCCTCCCTCTGCCCCCTAGTCCCCCCCCATTCCCTCTGACTCCCTCCTCTGCCCTTCTCCCCTTACACACTCCACTCCCTCTAAAACCGAAATTTCAGGCTCATCTTCTATTAGCCTATAACTATTCCCTTCCGCTTCCCTGATCACCCTCCTATTTCCGGTATTCCCCCCCATTCCCCTGGCTCTCTTTTGTGGCCTAAGGCCCTCATCGCCCCCTCTCCTGAAAACCTCAATCCTACTTGGTTCCATGTACGCCCCCCCGTCGCCCATGCCCCCCTTCCTGCCCTTTGCTCCCAGCTATGTCTCTGCCCCCAGTATCCCCATGCTTTCCCCATAGCTCCCAGCTATGTCTCTGCCCCCAGTTTCCCCATGCTTCCTCCCTCCAGTCCCTTAGCCCGCTTTGCACTATCCACGGTACCTCACTCGGTCTGCCAGGACCGCCGTAAGCCTCATCCGCCCTCCATCCCCCCCACCCATTTCCCCTTTGTGCAGGGCCTGTTCTCATAGCTCCCAGGTCCCACCCGCTCCCACCCGCTGCATACAAACCCCCGTAACCTGCCTCCTCCTCCCAAGATGGCCACCCCAATTGTCCCACTTCCGCCCTGGCCTCTCTGAATGTGCGCGCATGCGCAGAAATGCCCACATGACCGCCCCTTGCTATATCGTCACCGGGGTGCCTCCTAGCCACGGTGACGTCATTTGGGCCTGCGCAATGCGCTCCTCTGTCCACTGGATCCCGCCCGCTTGCAGCCCTAATTCCCTCCACCAAGCTGCCTGCGCTGCTGCCGCCCCCTTGCCCCAGTGGAATGGCATCAAGGCTGGACGCGGGACTCCCCCTAAACAACTCAGGGCTACCACCGCTACACCCGGGAAAATGACCTGCCGCATCTGCCCCTCCAGCGCCACTCCCAAGCGGAATTGTACCTGCTCCCCCGCTTCCCCTGCATGGAGTGCTGTCCTCCCTTTGGCTTACCTGTACCACCGCCATAGCACCAACCTCCACTGGGCTTCTGCCAGATATCACCTCTCCTTGGACTGTTTGCTGCTCCTTCCTTGCTTTCTCCAACCTTCTGATCCTCTTTTGGGCTTGGATTGCCCTAGTCTTCCAGACCGTTTCTCCTTCATCCAAATATCTCCTAGGGATTCTTCTGTACCTTGCCGTCATCTTCAAGCTTCTTACCCGAAACAAAGAAAAAAGGTTAGTGACTCCTTCTTGCCGTCCCCCTCCTTATAACACCTTTTCACAGCCCCTCCTCTGCCCTCCTCCTGATCAATGCCTTCTCTCCTTCTCTCTGTTGTAACCCCCACACCTGGCACACCTAAATCACCCATTGTTCTTTCCCAGCAGCCCCTCCCTTATGACGTTCCCCTCACATACGCTCCATACACTAGTTATCATGAAGATCTCGGCTGTAACTGTGACTTCCGATCTTCAGATCTACCAGTTGTGAGGTTCTTTGATTGCCTTTCCTCCGTTAGAGCAGATTGATCATCTGGTTTGCCAGGGCACATCGAGGACTCCTGCTTGTAGTGATAAGGTATGAGCTATTGGCAACTCTAGGCTCACTTTCGATTCCGCGGTATGAGTTAGTGGTGAAACTCAGTCCCTAAGTATTTCGGTCAGATCCTTGAATCTGCTGCACATCAGGCTGTCAAAAGCCTCCAACTGGGCTATTATAGTGGCTTGGAACTCCTCCATACCCCGCGAGAAACCACCTCTGCTGATGTATAGATAGGGCGCCTCGTGGGAAAATAATGGCCGTTCCCCAGTAGCCGCTGTAATAACTTTCGTGGGATAGTAGATAGTGATCTTCTGTGATCAAGTTACAGGACATGGTATCCTCTTATAACCTGTACCCTGGTTTAGAAGCAAATTAGGCTTTTCGGATCCAGTCCGGAGCTATGATAGAATGCGACCGCTCAGATACAGAGCTGGCTCCACCCCCTCTGAATTTTCAATTTTAATTTAATATTAAATTGCAAAGTATAAGTTTAATTCAAATATTGAATTTTAATCTACTACTATTTAATTGCCAGGATGTGCCTACAATTATATAATTGTATTATATTGTCTCTTACAGTTCAAACTGCCAGCTTATTACACCTGTAATTTTTATAAGCTATCACAAATGTAGTTTGCAATATTTAGACTTCAAAACCAAGTCGCTATAAAAAAATATAAAGACACTAGATCCTTCACAGCTGCTCTATTTTGGTTACTGGGTCAATCTATAAAAGGGATTCTAAAGTCAAAATGAAACTGTCCTGATTCAGCTAGAGCATGCAGTTTTTAGCGATTTTCTAATTACCAGAGAGTATTTAGCACGGGCACCATATCTTTAGCACATCATTTACCTTTAACTGATAACTCAGCAATACCTAACAATCCTCATATTACAAGTTGTGAGTTACATATTGTTTGCAAGCACAACATATAGCTAATACATTTAACACAACTTGAGACCTTAAGTAAAGTGTTAGAGCTAGAGTAAAATTATAATAAAACACATGTAAAACATATTAAAATAAAGTGTTATACTTTATATATATATATATATATATATATACACAAATTAAAAGTAATATATATGTTTATTTTTTAAATACGTGTATTGAAAAAAAAGTGTTTAAAGGGACAGTAAAGTCAAAATTAAGCTTTCATGATTCGAATAGAGCATGTCATTTTAAACAACTTTCCAATTTAATGCTTTCAAATTTGCTTCTTTCTCCTGGTATATTTTTTTGCAGAGTAAACCTATGTAGGCTCATAAGAGCTCAGGAGTGTACACGTGTCTTTAGCAGCAGTGTTTTGCAACATTATTTGTAGCTTTGTTATACAATGTTGCAAAACACTGCTGCCATAGAGAACTAAAAAACATGCAAACCCATGAGCTCTTATGAGCCTACCTAGTTTTACTCTTTAATAAAACATACCAAATGAACAAAGCAAATTTGATAACAGAAGTAAATTGGAATGTTGTTTAAAATTGCATGCACAATTCGAATCATGGAAGTTTAATTTTGACGTTACGGTCCCTTTAAAGTGATATGGCATATTACAAGATGTTTCATTGGGAAGGGTTCATAGTTGTATACATGTGTTTATATTTGTATGCTTGTATGTATATATGTGAATATTTGTATGTGTGAATGCTCGAGCTAAAGCCAGCACGTGGTTTTGTAGTGTGACCCATAGAAGTCTAAGGAGAGAGGGAGTTAGCGCAACCGTACTATCTGAACTCCAGATGTTAGTGCACCTGAGGTTGTCACTCAAGCAAAAACTTTTTTCAACTTGTAATATGAGCGCAATAATAGGAGTGCTATTGATCTAACTTGAGGGGTGGTAATGCTCAATAAGTGCTAATATTTTTGCACTCCAATTATAATCTAGCCCACTGTGTATGAGTCTGGAAAAAAAATCTACGTATCATTTAAAGTAAGTGCTATTGCATTGTGTTTTTTTATTAAAAGCTTTGTTAACATTTTTAAAAGTAAAAAGTCAAGAAAAATATCAACATGACACTCATAATTGTACACATTATGGCTACAGACAAGTATAGAAGGAGTTTATAGACTATCTATAAATCAGTGTCCAGAATTTGAAGGAAGATTTTTATTCCTGAGTGGAACGATCAGGAGACAGGAGCACCCTGCCCTTACGACAGTCCTCTGAGTTCAATTCCCAATAAGCTTGTGAGCATTTTTTTTTCCATCTTTTATTATCCCTGTATACGTTTTCTTTATAACATTTTAATAAAGTTTCGGCTAGATTACGAGTTTTGCGTTATGAAGGGTGCGGTACTAACTTGCACGTTATTGTCACCGCTCACTGTAAGTGGATCTTCAGGGGTAAGTGTTAGGTTTTTTTGGGGTTTATTCGGTGGGTTTTAGTTTTAGCTTAGGGTTTGGGCAGCAATAGAGCTAAATGCCCTTTTAAGGGCAATGTCCATCCAAATGCCTTTTTCAGGGCAATGGGGAGCTTAGGTTTTTTTAGTTAGGATTTTATTTGGGGGGTTGGTTGTGTGGGTGGTGGGTTTTACTGTTGAAGGGTTGTTTGTATTTTTTTTTTACAGGTAAAAGAGCTGATTTCTTTGGGGCAATGCCCCGCAAAAGGCCCTTTTAAGGGCTATTGGTAGTTTAGTTTAGGCTAGGTTTTTTTTTTATTTTGGGGGTGCTTTTTTATTTTGATAGGGCTATTAGATTAGGTGTAATTAGTTTAAATATCTGATAATTTGTTTTTTATTTTTTGTAATTTAGTGGGGGGGGGTTGTAATTTAGGTAATTGTATTTCATTTATTTAAATTTAGGTGTATTTATTTAAATTTAGGTGTATTTAGGTGTTAGTGTAATTCAGGTTAGGTTTTATTTTACAGGTAACTTTGTATTTATTTTAGCTAGGTAGTTAGTAAATAGTTAATAACTATTTATTAACTAATCTACCTAGTTAAACTTGCCTGTAAAATAAAAATAAACCCTAAGATATTAGTTATATTGTAGCTAGCTTATGGTTTATTTTACAGGTAAGTATGTATTTAGTTTTAACTAGGAATTATTTAGTTATTAATAGTAGGCTTTCTTTAGATTTATTTTAATTATATTTAAGTTAGGGCGTGTTAGGGTTAGGGGTTAATAAATTTAGTATAGTGGAAGCGACGTTGGGGGCGGCAGATTAGGGGTTAATAACAGTAATGTAGGTTGCGGCGATGTTAGGGACAGCAGATTATGGGTTAATAATATTTAACAAGTGTTTGCGATTCGGGAGTGTGGCTGTTTAGGGGTTAATAGGTAGTTTATGGGTGTTAGTGTACTTTTTAGCACTTTAGTTATGAGTTTTATGCTACGGCTTTGTAGTGTAAAACTCATAACTACAGACTTTAGAATGCATTACGAATATTGCGGTATAGGCTGTACCGCTCACTTTTTGGCCTCCAAAAAAAACCTTGCAGTATAGGCGCAATGGAAGTCCCATTGAAAAAAAGACTTTACGAAAATTGTTTCAGTTAATTTGCGGTACGGCCAAAACAGTGTGCGGGACAGCTGTACCTACAAGACTCGTAATAGCAGCTGTAGTGAAATAGGGGCCTATTTTGGCAGCTTGAACAAGTTAAACCATTCTTTAAGTCTTTGTTCCAGTTATAAGTGTAAGATGGGAGCATTTTAATATTCGCAAGCAGAAGTAATTTATATATCAAAGCTATCATATATCTTTGTGGCAATGTACATAATTTTTCATGTAGTGTAAGAAGTCTAGTCGAAGAGGTTCTGTGTTTATGGGTTGAGAAGTAGCAGGATATCTGCGCGTAATGGAACCATGAAGCAAAAAACATATTCCACATGCTCAATTCCGCTTTGGATTTCCGCTTTCCCTGAGACAGAACATTAAAGAAAGCATCTTGACCCAAGGAATACGGGGAGATAGTCGCCATCTGTTGTGAGCTGATGATTATTTCCATATTCTCTCTAAGCAAGTGAAACAAGTTCCCCTTTTGTAAGATCTCCAGTTGGACCCAGTCCTGACCCCATTCAGCCAATCTTTGCAGTAAGATGGCTTGTCTGTATAGAGAAAAGTTAGGGCCACCTAGGCCAACTTTGTCTCTCGGGTGGTAAAATGTTTTGTTTTTTTATTCTAGGCTTTATGCCCTGCCATAGATAATCTTCAATAGGGTTTTGAATGTGTGCAATGTACGGAGATAATGTAATAGTTTGTAGAATATATAAAAATCTAGGTAAGATATTCATCTTCACCACTCCACTGCATCCCAACCATGTTTTTCCAGGCTGATAAATTCTGGACAATGTCCTCCATGAGAGTTATCCCCAGATATTTAATCTGTTGTTGAGCTATTTTGAGTGAGCAGATGTTCTGTAAGCTTGCAATGCTACACTGGGATTCTGAGACATAAAGTTCTGATTTAGAAAGAGTAAGGTGAAAGTCAGAGTCGTTACTGAATTCAGTAAGAACAGCCGGTAAAACAAAGTTGTAGTGTTGGTCAGTGTAAGCAGAATATCACCCATGTAAATAGCAAGTTTATGTTCTCTGTTCCCTACGCTAATGCCCTCAACTATCAGATTTGAACATATCTTGTATGCCAGGGCTTCTGGCTAAGACAAACAAGAGTGATGAAAGGGGCAACCCTGATGTGCTCCATGGATATCTTAAAGGTATCTGATAACATCCTAATTACCTTTACTCTAGCATTGGCAGAGGCAGAGGAATACATTGGTAGGTATTAATGTTAGTAGTATTGAGTTATTTTGTGCATTGTTGATTAATTGTATCAACTTAAAGGGACATGAAACCCAAACATTTTATTTTATGATTTAGGTTGAACATACAATTTATTTTTTATTTTATTTTTATTGCAAAAAGTTCAGGTAAACAACATGCAGTCAATGGCATAAAGAAAATCCAGCGCTGTTCAAAATGCAGTTATAACAGAAAAAAAAACAAAAAAAGCACTATTGCAAATGAGTGTGACTTTTTGTGACATAGTTATACCATGATAAGCACTTTTCTAAGACACACAATACCCTAATTTACAAAAAAAAAATTATACTATAGGCTATAGAACATCCATAATTTGTCAATACTGCAACTTTCTCATTTTCTGTCCCCTGAACTTCCACATGTTTCCCCTTTTATATTTTTCCCCTTGATCCTTTTATTTGTATCCACTAAGCGGTACATGAAAAATAAAACAAGAAAAACTTCAACATTCAACCAACCTTCGACCAACTATATACAATTTTAAACAACTCTCCAGTTCACACTTGTGGGCCTCTCAGATAGTAGCAGGTAGTAGATCTTGTGTGTTAACCACAAAGTAATCTATTGGTGCTTTATCTATGTCTGCTTTAATGATAGGATTTCCTTTAAGGGCATCATCTCTAATCGAAGGGTGTATATGGTAATTTGGACCATAAAATAAATAAAATGGGGGCATGATCCGACCAGGTGTGAAGTGATAGTAAGACACACCGAGTTTGTAAAAAATATAATCAATTCTCAAATATTTCTTATGTGGATGCAAATAAAAAGTATATTCTCTGGTTGACGGATGTAAGGCTCACCAGACGTCATGGAAGACAAGTTCTCTGAAGAATGTTGTTACGCTTTTAATTGTTTTGCTGGATATGCTGGAGGAGCCATCAAAGGTATCTTATTTATGTGAAATTAAAGTCATCTCCTAACAATAAGATGCCCTTTTGGGTCTCCAATAATTTAATAAAAGTCTCCTTGAAGAAGGGACACTGCGCAGTGTTGCAGATAAAAGAAAAAAAACAGCTACAGGACCCGATTCAAAGTAATATTTATTTGCGCTGTGTCTTCACGCTATAAGTAGCACTGTAATGAGAAGGGGTGTGGTCTAATGACATCAACACCCTATATCAGGTGTGCATAATTATTAGGCAACTTCCTTTCCTTTGGCAAAATGGGTCAAAAGAAGGACTTGACAGGCTCAGAAAAGTCAAAAATAGTGAGATATCTTGCAGAGGGATGCAGCACTCTTAAAATTGCAAAGCTTCTGAAGCGTGATCATCGAACAATCAAGCGTTTCATTCAAAATAGTCAACAGGGTCGCAAGAAGCATGTGGAAAAACCAAGGCGCAAAATAACTGCCCATGAACTGAGAAAAGTCAAGCGTGCAGCTGCCAAGATGCCACTTGCCACCAGTTTGGCCATATTTCAGAGCTGCAACATCACTGGAGTGCCCAAAAGCACAAGGTGTGCAATACTCAGAGACATGGCCAAGGTAAGAAAGGCTGAAAGACGACCACCACTGAACAAGACACACAAGCTGAAACGTCAAGACTGGGCCAAGAAATATCTCAAGACTGATTTTTCTAAGGTTTTATGGACTGATGAAATGAGAGTGAGTCTTGATGGGCCAGATGGATGGGCCCGTGGCTGGATTGTTAAAGGGCAGAGAGCTCCAGTCCGACTCAGATGCCAGCAAGGTGGAGGTGGAGTACTGGTTTGGGCTGGTATCATCAAAGATGAGCTTCTGGGGCCTTTTCGGGTTGAGGATGGAGTCAAGCTCAACTCCCAGTCCTACTGCCAGTTTCTGGAAGACACCTTCTTCAAGCAGTGGTACAGGAAGAAGTCTGCATACTTCAAGAAAAACATGATTTTCATGCAGGACAATGCTCCATCACACGCGTCCAAGTACTCCACAGCGTGGCTGGCAAGAAAGGGTATAAAAGAAGAAAATCTAATGACATGGCCTCCTTGTTCACCTGATCTCAACCCCATTGAGAACCTGTGGTCCATCATCAAATGTGAGATTTACAAGGAGGGAAAACAGTACACCTCTCTGAACAGTGTCTGGGAGGCTGTGGTTGCTGCTGCACGCAATGTTGATGGTGAACAGATCAAAACACTGACAGAATCCATGGATGGCAGGCTTTTGAGTGTCCTTGCAAAGAAAGGTGGCTATATTGGTCACCGATTTGTTTTTGTTTTGTTTTTGAATGTCAGAAATGTATATTTGTGAATGTTGAGATGTTATATTGGTTTCACTGGTAAAAATAAATAATTGAAATGGGTATATATTTGTTTTTTGTTAAGTTGCCTAATAATTATGCACAGTAATAGTCACCTGCACACACAGATATCCCCCTAAAATAGCTATAACTAAAAAAAAACTAAAAGCTACTTCCAAAACTATTCAGCTTTGATATTAATGAGTTTTTTGGGTTCATTGAGAACATGGTTGTTGTTCAATAATAAAATTAATCCTCAAAAATACAACTTGCCTAATAATTCTGCACTCCCTGTATATATATATATATAGTATATATACAGTGTATATATATATATTATATATATATATATATATATATATATATATATACACGTACTTATTTTTTTAACATCTGAGACCTCATATCTTTGAGCCCTTATACATTTTTTGCGCAATATTTTTTTAAATTTTTATTAGATAGTGTTATTATGAGTGTAACTGTACTTTTCAATGTATTTTTTATGTGTCTTGTGACACTTTTTATTCAAGCGTTAACCAGTCCAGAACTCTGAAGTTGCGCTATTCCAACGCATGTTAAATTCATATGTGTGTGTGTACATATGTATTTATATGTGTATATATGTATTTACAGACATATATATATATATATTTATTTATTAGCGCTGCGGAATCTGTTGGCGCTCTATAAATAACTGATAATTGGAGCCCTTTGCAGTCAAGTAGATGAAAACATGTTAAAGCATATTTATGCAATATTCATATTTCATAAAGTGTTGGGTGCATGCACAAATTTGTCTTTATGTAATTCCCAAAATAAGCTCCCAACTTCCTACATAAACTCTTTAATGTCCTAATTAAAGCAGAGGTGTTGTAGGTCCTCTATGGTGATGCAACAGTGATGTGGTACATCCATCTCATGTACATGTTTTGAGACAGTATGTCACTGCCCCTGCTGGTGGTCTTTAACAGTAGTTGCAGATTGATTCGCAGTTTTAAGTAGTTATTCATCAAGGTGGATTGAACCTTCTTAGCTAGTTTGCTAGTTCTATTATTTGGCATTACATGACAGGAAAACACTTGTAAGGGTCAAAAGAAATATAAAATTATGGCATCTAGCAAGGAGATCAACAGGGAAGCTCAAACCTATATGATTGTGATAAATCCGGCTCAGTCAGATTATGAGATGAGCACAGTTGAGTCAAGCTGTAATATTAACCTAAAGGTGTAAAGTGTTCCAATTCTTACTCACACAGTTTTACATACGTGAGATGATTAAAGTCCTGAGAAGCAGAAAACTATGCAGCAGAGGAGAAGAAAAAGCTTGTAGGAGGGTCTCTCAAAGATCCCACTCTGGTAGAGAGGAATACATCAAAAGGTTTAAATTTTTGTTATATGGTCTAACACTAGTAAAAATAAGATAAAAGCAGACTTACAGAACCTTGCAGAGTCCTGAACAGAAGGCCTGTTATTTAACTTAAGCACATATACTTTAATGCTCAGTGAGAGCCTGACTCACCAGTGTTGTGTCCGTTGAAGATGGTGTGCATGCTTAACAGAGCCCCTACAAAAATAACCACTGTCTGTGGCACAGTCAACTGTTCTGCTTCTGCTCCCTCAGGGCTTCCAGCTGATGATAAATTGCCTTCACAGATTGCCACTCTTCTGGAGTCGCTGGAAGGCACACGTACCTTGGAAAGACGACCATCAAAGCATCAATAACTTTGGTTAGGTGCCTCGAAAAAGCAGACTGACTGATGCCAATTATAACGCTAGACACAGCTTGGAATGAACCGGTGGCAAAAAAGTGTAAGGCTGCCAACAGTTTTAATAGTCCGGGTATGGCTTGTGAACGCGCTGTCATTGGTTCAAGGTATTCTGCTATTTCATTGTAAAGTTCCATAATAGCTTCTCTGTCCAAACGGAATCTCTGGATAATCTCTCGATCAGAAATGCTTTCCAAACCCATACATGGAAGGAAAACTCTAGGGACTCTGATTCTTCTACCTCTCCTTCTTTGCAAGTTGTCAACGCCTGTATAGCCCTTCTTCCTCGTAATTGAATTAATCGGAAAAGAAACATGTGTAAAAGTGTCTCCATCTTCATTCAGTGATCCAAAAACCAATAATGCTACAATAGTAGTCTAGTCCTTTCACTTAAGTACTTCTACCTGGCGTCAGGTTGATACCCCCTATAGTTTTCTATTGTATTCGCTACCTAAATGGTCGCAAAGCAAATCACGCGAAGTTACAGTGAAAGTTGGAGCGGACGGAATAGTTGTAACATTCATAATTTCCGATTACAGCGAATTTACGTGCGATCGAACATGTAGTAAGTGGAAAAAGGCTTCGGAACGATGAGTTGAGTAAAATTACTATCGCTGATGAAAATAGTGGTTTTTCGACCAGATCGCAGATTGGTACATACGAGAAGCAGATCGTGAGCGAATTTTGACGCAGAAATACAGACGGACGGTCACTTCGAAGCTTAGTACATGGCGCCCAAACTGTGTGAGGGGCAATGTTAGTGGAAGAGCGTAATGACAGTATCGCCAGTCAGTCCTCACAAGGTGATGCAGTGCTGCGGGAGCACCAGTGAACTTGGTGGTGGTAGTTGGCGCACAGGCCCATAAGCATGATGAACCAGGCTCTGCCCAGAGTATGTATGAGGCCAAATCTTTCAGCAGCATCCTCTGCCCTGGCGGTATTGCCGGTCGCTTTGTATTGTGGAGCAGGATATATAAAAACAATGGAAATGTCTTATAATAACAAGGTGTTTAGTGTCACATTAAACCAAATCTTGACTGATCCAGTGCACTTTAACACACCACACTTCCAGTTGACCCTTAGGGGGTATCGGTATATGATCAGATTCTGACGTTCATCCCTGTATCTGCTCCTCTGGTGGTTGTGATGCTGTGTCATCTGGTCTCCGGTTGCATGTGATGGCAGGGCTCAGAAAGTTGTCAACGGATCACAGCTCTGGGATGTGGACCTGGTTGGCAGTTGTTGTGCCTCTGTCCTTGTATAGTATAGGGCAGTGGTTTCCAAACTTTTTCATGACACTACCCCCTTGGTTCTATAAACTGCCATCGGCTCCCCCCTAAACATAACCTATAAAAATAATATTCATACCAGGAGTGCACGACCATTAATAAAGACAATGGCACAATATAAAATAAGTAGCAATTAAGCATACTGACATTTTAAGATTTTTTTTAAATTTTATTGAAACTATATTATCTTTATCTTCTTTGATACCAGTTTTTTTTAAGTTGATAGTAATTGTGCAAGAGTCATATAAACCACTTTCAGGGCCAGATTAAAAGTGGCACGCTATTTAGTGGTAACTTCTTCTCCAGCGCTAACCTGACAAAAGTTAAACATACTGCTCTAACCTGAAGGTAGTAATGAATATTTTACATTACAATGTTCTCCACATGGAAGAAAATGTTCTATTTATTTTTAAAAAATATCTAATGTATTTTTTTGTATACAGATATGTATTGGAATATCTATTTAAAAATACATAGAATATTTTCCACAATGTGAAGAACATTGGAATGTAAAATATTTACAGTAAATACACACTAAAACACATTATTAAATATTACAATTGAAAAAAAAAATATTTTTCTTGTTTTCAGGTATTTCAGTGGAAAGGGCTCCAAAGTATATATACATATTTTATGTGTGTACACTGTATATATGTATGTGGTTCATATATAAACATAAATACAGATGTATGCACATGTATACACATGTATATATACATACATGCACATGTATATGTATGTATATATACATTATAGCCTTTTCCAATTAAATACCTTGTCATATACCATATACCTTTAAACCCTTATAACTTTTTTTTTATTTATGTTTTTTTATTAGTGTATATATGAGTGTAACACTTTAATGTATTTATGTTGTGTTTAATGCAACTTTTTTTAGCCTTTACGTGAGGTCTTTAGTCACCCTAACCTGAAGAGCACAAATTTAGATTGTGCTCGTGCTGTCGCATTTACTTTTAACTTGTAATAAGTACACAAGCTAAAGCGGGCACGATATTTCAATATCACACACGCTATCTTTAGCGCACCACTTGAACTCTATCCCTTAGTAATTATTTAATTGTATAAAAACAGTTTCCCAATCTCTCGTTTCAAGTCTCTTTTCAGGGGTCTTAAATCCCCATAGTCGGAGATCTGGAGTGGATTTCTTTTCTTGAAGCATAGTTGTACTACTGAACCAATAAATCAACATTATATGAAGTATATTTTACTTACCAAAGTGTTATGTAGTGCATCACCAGATTATTTCTGATGAAAAAATACTTAAAAACCTTAGATGTTTGACTGTGTACAAAGCTACTAAGACAAATACAACAGGCCTTTACTGTGCTTCCTGCTACTACACAATTATTCTAAACTGTGCAGTTAATGTTAATAACTCATGCTACTGTACAGTGCTGGCAAAACAAAGAATGCAAACCTACAGTACATGAAGGTTGCAATTTATCATAGTGAGGGAAAGTCTAAGTTCCTGATACACCTGAGCTATCCTAGAAGAAAAAGCCTTGGTAAAGAGTAGACTTGACAAAGACCAGTAAAACTTGAAATACAGAGCAAGAAAGTTGTTTTGTTTTGCACATCTAGGATAAAGCACATAAAATTATGATAATGGACCTTTAAGTAAAACACACTATATTCTGGTCAATAAATCCAGAAAGCCTATAATCTCAATCATTTTAAATTTGATATCTGTATTAAAAGGGTACCAGTTTTCTAAGACCATTAAATGGACAATAAAGACCTTGAGAAGTTTATATAAAATGTTTGATTATGTGTAATAAAACAATTTGGCAATGTATTTTCATTATTTCTTTTACCCCATTTCATTTAATTTAGTTCTTAAAATGGTGGATTTTCTAATTATCAGAGCTGGGAGTGCACAATGCAGATGTAATAAGGCTAACCATGCTACATATTTTTCCCAATTGGCTTTTTTGCAGAAAACAACTGCAAAACAATGGCCTTTATACATAATACATACATACATACATTCATACATACATGAACTTGACTAGCTCTGTGGTCTGCAGACTCAAGCCCAAATTGGCTCATCCAAATAGGGCAAGTGGTAGGTAGAGTAGTTTGGCTACTGAAAAACAATTGCAGCAAGCAAGATATTAATGTGTCCCTTTAAAAAAACTGTTGACTCATCCAGTGTACTTTAACACACCACACTTCCAGTTAACCCTAGCAGCTGTTCATGCAGCCCTCCTTATAAAAACTTAATCATACTGTCTCAAACCCCTACATTGTAAATTATCCTTATTGAGCTAACAGAGCCATCCATCTCACTTTAACCCTAATAAGTTGTCCTAAATCCCCAATAAATAATTAACCTAATCAGGCTGTCCCAACCCCCACCCCCCTCGCACACACACACACACACACAAACACACACACACACTCAAACAAACACACAGACACACAAACACACGCACACACAAACACACACACACACAAATAAACACACACACACACAGACACACACACACACACAAACACACAAACACACACACACACAAACATACACACACAAACACACACACACAAACACACACACACACTCAAACAAACACACAGACACACAAACACACGCACACACAAACATACACACACACACACAAATAAACACACACACAAACACACAAACACACACACACACACACACAAACATACACACACAAACACACACACACTACAATTAACTGTTTAATGGCTGACTTAATACCTGACAACTGCAACAGTAACCTTAGTAGTTATTACCTTCCATCAAAAACCTCCCACTTTAATTTTACAGCACAAGCATGTGATTCCCTACATTAGTCTCCTTCAGGCTGTTTTGCAATCCATGAAACTAAATATAAACCCCTTTATTGCTTCCACCATCAGTAACCACTCCAACTACACAATTACCTACTCATTGATAATAACTTCACCTACCCCTCCAAACACACAAATTTAAAATTAAAAAATAAACATATTAATTGAAAAATTGTACACCCCTTTTTAATAACCGTTCATAAAGTTCTTGGGGTCTTCAACTTTTTCCAGAGAATCCTTCTTGTTTGTCTGTGCCTCAGTCTGAAGTTTGAAAGGAGTCCATTTGTTTTGTTTTTTTATAGATTTCTGTTTTAGCTGTTCTGATTGGCTAATTACCTATTTAATAAATGGCAATACACAGTCAATCAAAGAATGGGAGCGCTTAACCTTGACAGTTATCCTGCCCAAACCTGATTAGCGAAGGTCAAAAGCAGAACAAGTGGGGCAAAGGTAGAAAATCCTGCAAATTGGGTGAAGATCCCTGGGAAATGTTTACAGTCCTGCCCACCACTTGTGTGCATTAGTTAACTAATGTGCTGCTGGAAAGTCTAACAACTCATACCTGTTGCCCTTTTTAACATAAAAGATGCACAAGTCCAGCACTGAATATTTACCACTATGAAAGATCTTAAGAGGGCTATGTGAGTAGGGTTGCCAGGTGCCCAGTATTCATCTGGACAGTACAGTAAAATCTTTAAAAAAAAAAAATACTGGACACTCAAGTTTTTTTTAAAGTCCCTGTGTGTTAGCTAAAAGTAGAAAAGGCCTTATATGCCTCAATACATTACAAATATGAAGCAGAAAGAAGTGGGGGCAGTGAAGGGGGTCAAAATACTTCTGTTGACTTGTGTTACTGGCAGCTAAAGAGGTAAAATGATTTATTTGTAAGGAGCGAAGGAGTAAAATGACTGCTCAATTGGGAAAACATTTACATGTGGGATCAAGAGTGAGGCTAAGCTTTTGGGAGAATTGTGTGATCACACCTATAATCATAACCAGTCACCGACAGACTGCCCAGTATTTCTGTGAAGGACAGCTTGCAGCCTAATATGTGTAATTTAGCACTCCAGAACGTTGTATAGAATGAGTATCTTCTATCTAAAGAACAAAAACGGCATACATGATGATAACAAGCATTAAGTGTATTTTATACAAAACTAGCATACTCATTGTTTATTTCAGTCAGTTGATGTATTAAAAAATTATTAATGAAATGGAATAAATGAAATATAATAGAGATATTTGTTCATGCACAAATTAGTTGGATTCATTTGTAGAAAATTATATACCATTTAAAGTGATGAGAAAAGAAGTAAATGTAATAATATTTTCCTTTAGAGTATTTTGTAAGGTCTGTAATAAAGCTGAATTATTACTTGTATCCTTATCAGTATAAATAACAATAAAATGCTTTCTGCTTTCCAATAATTTTAGATTGTCTTCTAATTCCACAGTATTAGCGGTTGACAACACATTTTCAAAAGAACAATGCAATGTATTCTCCAGTTTTTTTCAGGTTGTTAGACAAGTGAACACATTATAGCATACTGCCCTAAAAGATATTAATTTTTATATATATATATTTATATATATATATATATAAATCAACATAAATTGATGCATTGGAAATTAGCACATCTGGGCAAGTATCCCCGCCCAGATGTGCTAACTTCCTATGTAACAATTTATATTGATTTACTTTTGAGACATGAAGGATTTTAATCTCAGACTTTTATCTCCACCATAATTTTAATGAATTTATATATAAATATATATAGATATATGTATGTATGTATCCAAACTGTAGCTTACTAATAAGGAGAGACAAGTTACTAGTCCAGAGGAAAACGTTACTAGTCTACTCAATGTTAAATAAAAGGATTTTTTTCTTACTTTTTTACTGCAATTTATTACTCATCCAGGACTATAACTGGATTATTGGAAATTACAAGCACTATATATATATATATATATATATATATATATATATATATATATATATATATATAGTATATGTATAAATTAATGTCTTTTAGGACAGTATACTATAATATGTTCACTTGTCTAACAACCTGAAAAAAACTGGAGAATACATTGTCTTGTTCTTATATATATGAGTTTGTATTATACATGTTTTTGTTCTAAATAAATGGGCATATCAGAAATTGGTTTGTTAGAAAAGGTGACATATTAATTTGTAGACAAAATGTGCCAAAGATTTCTTCAAGTGTCATCTTAATTGAAACCTAATTTATACAAATATGTATGGTATATTCCAAAACCATAATGGGCACATTTTGCAGCTGTCTTTTCACTATGTGTTTACCGCATCAAGGTGATTTGTAGTAGACATTGCAGTTTTTTCCAGATTGTCCCTTACAAAAGGTCACAGACAGTATTGGTAATCACAATGTCTGACAGTGTCAGCATATCCTTCTGGCTGCACACTCCTGTCTCTGCACAAAGCCTGCAGGCTGACTATATGTCCTGCTGCGGCAGACGCACATTTGTACTTATTACCCTGACTTAACCTGGCATTGGCTTTTCACGTCCCACTAGTCTGTGTGCAATGTCTTTCCCCCTCCCAATCGCTCCCCGCTGCACTCCCAAGAAGTGAGAGACGCAGGGTGGTTAATGCGTTCTATGCACACAGGGGGCCTGTGCCATGCTCATCTATGATAGAGAAAAATCCTGCGCCTTTACCCAGCATGTGCCAGACACAACACTGATCAGCTAGAGGAGGGGGAGCAATGTGGCCTGAGAGGGTTTTTTTTTATTGAAAGACTGACTGATGGACTCACTCTTTGAGAAATGAATGCTTTCTTTTTTCAGGCAGATTTACTAATGGATTAGAAAATATAATTACAATATAAAATTTTCTGTGCAAAATATCTATTACATAGTACTGCAGTTTGTAGGCTATGACAGCTTTTACTGCACCTGCATAGCCTAGCAGAGTATTGATGTCAAGTAAGACTTTTAGATGTGATTATTACAGAGTCTGAATGAGGCTTCAAAATGCTATTTGTTTCAATAATCATTATTACACTGATATGTCACCCTTATGCTGCATGATTTAAAAGTGATTCAGTATATTTGTAAAAAGCTGACTAGAAAATATCCGATGAACATCTAAATATAAAAAGGTAGATATCTCACCTTTAAATTTCCACATTAACCACATCACATTGTAGAAGGATGTTAAAGGGACATTCCAGTCAAAATGTAAATACATATAGATAAGTTACATCTTTAAACACAAACATATTTGCAAAATACATGAATTGGTAAAAATGGTTCAAGTAAAAGTTGTCACTGTTTTAGTGATAACATTTTCCTCTGCACGTGCATGTGAAACAGAGCTAGATATTCTCAGTGCACCAATATTTTAAATACTGCAGCTGCTCAGAGCACCAGTGGGGCTTGTATTATGTCAGCAAATCCTAAATTAAGTCATTACCAGATGATACAACCACCTTAGGCTCTCTGAGCAAGTGTTGTGTTTAAAATGCTGGTGCACGGTGCATACTTAAATACACATTTGAAACAGCTGTAACTTTTATTAGAAGCATTTTTGCTAATACATGTATATTACAAAATTTCTTCTGCTCAAAACTGAAATGCATCCATGTGGATTCCAATTTTGGCTGGAATGTCCCTTTAAGCATCCAATCCAGAAGCTTGTTAGGGGGAATATGCGTCTCACATGTGCAGACACAGTCACTTTCTTTTCCTCCTTTTTCCAACATCTCACAAAATCATGATCAAATCACACAACGTTATGATAAAAAGCCACATGAAAGCAAAGTGTGAACTCATTTCTAATGAAGCTGATTGGTTGCTTCTTTTTTTCACCATGCAGGTTAAAAAAACATTTTTTGATATGTCTCATAAATTAATCACTGATTTATGAAATATCTGTATAAAATGTACTTTTAAAAGGACTTCAATGGACATAAAAATATTTAATATGTTATATGCAACAAACAGTGCAATTATAAAATGCTCTATATATTTAGTGCAAGAGTAGCAATGCATTACTGGTACCTAGATGAGCAAACAACAAGAGGGAGATGTTTGTAGCCACTATTTACTAGCTATCTGCCAGTAGTGTTGATTCTGAGCCTACCTTGGCCTGCTTTCAACAAAGGATTCAAAAAGAATGAAGTACATTTGATTATAGAAACGGAAAAGTCTCTTAGATATTGCAAACTCTATCTAAACCATGAAAGTTTAAGTTTCATGTTACTTTAAAACTCTCCTTGCATAGTTTTGCAGTCCATGTGGCACACCCCTTGAAAAGCCTCTTGTTATCATAACTCCTTTCCTGTGGCAAATTAGGGACAGATTTAAAAATATCACCTGCAAATAACCATCTATCGCTGTGCAGCACATAGGAGCATCAGGGCTCAGCATTCAATGGAATGTTCTCCAGTCTTTCTAAGGTTAGTAGGTGAACTACATTTTTTAAGTTTAAATTACAGGAAAAACCTCAAAATCATTAATGAAAGTGCATCTAACTTTTTAGAATCATTTTAGATAATCTCATCTGAGCTTTGATGTGCGTTGGATTTTATTGGACTGTTGGGACTCTGATTTCACAAGAAGGAGGAGAATTTGAACGCTGTGAAGCCCTCCGTGAACGCCAATATCGGTGATTTAACGGTCGTCTGTGTGATTCTGTTCTCAGGTTTCCTTTATTTTACACTTGAGCCTGTTAACTGAGAGCTAAGGTATAGCTCTATCGAGTGTGAGTAGACCTATAACACTTTTAATTTTTTGTTACAGGATTTCACTACTGTGTGTTATTTTTTCCTCCCTATAGACATTACATCAGGATTCCTGGAGATTGGATATCCTTTCTCTAGTACCTTATGACATTTTTGTTTGTTATGGTTTCATTTTTATTTGTGATTGATTACAAGTTAACACTTTTTCTGATTTGAAGATAGAGTAAAATGCTGTGTGCTGTCTGGTGTGTTATGACCCCCACACCCCATTTGTAAGTGGTCCCAAGAACAGAAGCACTGTCAGAGAAAAAAGTAAAAGGGAGGAAGAAAAAGTAATTTAAGAAGGAAGAAAAAAAAGTAACAAAAAAAAGAGGTGCTAGAAAAAGAGGCACTAAAAAGGAACTAGGGATAGCTATTTTGTTTCCTTGGAAACTTTAGTTTTAGTTTTCCTTTGGCTTCCTAACATAACAAACTTCAAAAAAGCAAATGGATGGTAATGCACAAGGCTGACCTTTCCTGACCCACCCTTGCTATCGAGCAGATACAACTTAGTCTAAAACATCTTCTTTTGGAAATGATCCAACTCTCCGGGCCCGATTCTCGTTTGCATGACAGAGCAGTCCATCCTGGCGACATCCATATTTAAATTTAGTACTAGTCTTGGGGAGGAAAGAGAGCAAAATATGTGAATTGTCACTTTCTGACAGGCAGAAAATTAGAATTCACTCCCCTGAGATAAAAAACAGCCTTTATCATTTTTTTTCCTTAGCCCTTCTAGCCATGATGACATGTTTAACATTGTGCAGTATAATGAAGAATGGCAATTATTTCCCTGTATGTAACAGGGAGAAAATCACTGTGGGTTATAACCCCTTCATTGACTATGAGTCATGGAACATTCTATTAAGCCATGATGGGAACTGGTAAAATAAGTATATTTTTGTGATAAATTATATAAAATTCGAGACCTCTTTCCTCCATCTTTTTTAAATATAAGCTCACTTATTTTAAATTAAACACCAAATTAAAATAGTTTTTGTTTTTGTTACCAAAGTATCTTATTATTTTTTTTAATTAACCTAGAAGTACTGCTTCTCTTGAGTCACACAATGACATTAGTAATGAATAAATATGATTTATTGCATATTCCATTTCAGAAATAATAAGCAACATGCCATTACATGTTCTTGCAGAGAATCCTGAGCTCTTTTATATTATTATTAGTTTAAATAAAAAAACACTTTATAACTAATTAGATATTGTGTTACCTGAGCTTTGCTGATGCCTCTTCTTGCCATCTTTTAGACAGAAACCAAGCTAACTTCCTATATATATATTCCTGCATAAGATGTTGCAATATATATATAATATCCAGAAATACTGAGGTAAGCACTGAAAAGGATATGGTTCATGTGTTTATTTATTAGGCATATGTACTTTGTCATTTTATATTCATTTTCTAGATGTCCTCTAAGCTAAAAGTAATAGAGGCTAATTACCATTAAAAGACTCAAGTAAGCACACACACATATATATATATATATATATCTCTATATATATATATATATATAGGTTTATTTATCAAGCTTGATGCCCCGTGTTTTTGGGGAGCCTTCAGGCTCGCCAGAAACACAAGTTATGAAGCAGCGGTCCATAACCTGTCCGTCTGCTCTGAGGTGGCGGACAGACATCGCCGAAAATTGACACCCCCTGCTGGCGGCCGAATAGCCGCGAATCTGCAGGGAGGCGACGTTGCACCAGCAGTTCACAAGAACTGCTGGTGCAATCATAAATGCCAACAGCATATGCTGTCAGCATTTATCGATGTGCGGCGGACATGGTTCGCTATAGCGGATTGTCCGTCCGCACAATGATAAATGGACCCCATAGAGAGAGAGAGAGAGAGAGAGAGAGAGAGAGAGAGAGAGAGAGAGAGAGAGAGAGAGAGAGAGAGAGAGAGAGAGAGAGAGAGAAAGAGAGAGAGTACTGTGCAAAAGTTTTAGACAGGGGTGAAAAAGTGCTGTAAAGTAAGAATGCTTTCAAAAATGGAAATGTTAAAAGTTTATTTCAAATAACAAAATGCAAAGTGAGTGAACAGGATAAAAATCTCAATCAAATTAATATTTAGTGTAGCCACCTTATGCGTTCAGTTCTAGATACACTTGCACTTGTTTGCTAAGGAACTTGACCGTTAGGTTGTTCCAAACATCTTTTGTGGATTTAGGCGGCCTCAGTTGCTTCTGTCTCTTCACCTAATCCCAGATAAACCTGATGATGTTGAGATCAGGGCTCTGTGGGAGCCATACTATCACTTTCAGGACTCCTTGTTCTTCTTCGTGCTGAAGATATATAAAATAAGCTAAATTCAAGGGATTGGGAGCATCCCCCGACACCTATCAGCTATCGGTGTCAACAGAAGGACAAACATGATAAATGGTCTGATTTTTTTATATATAATTAAAGGGTTATTCCAGTCAAAACTGAAATGCACATAGATGAATTCCATCTTTGAATAGAAACATATTTGCAGTACACATCTATTGACAAAAATGCTTTTATTAAAAGGTATCATTGCTTTAGTGTTAGCATTTTTCTCAGCACATTAATGGAAGCATATCTAGATATTCTCAGTGCAACAACTTTTTAAATACTGTAGCTTCACAGAGCGCCAGTGAAGCTTCTATGCCAGCAGTGATATAAACAGATTTATTACCAGATGATACAAGTATCTTAGGCGCTAAGCTTAAAACGCTGGTGCACAGAGCATACTTAAATATTCCCCTGCAATAGCAATATCTTTTACTAGATACATTTTTGCTACAATATTCCACAAAAGCATCTATTTATAGGTAAAATGCACTTGTGTGTATTCTAATTTTGGCTGGAATGTCCCTTTAAAAACACATTGATTTCCACTCCACATTCATATGCCAAAATCAAATCAAATATCTCACAAATAAACTATATTTTTTTCACATAAACTTTTTTATTCAGAGTTAGTGCTTGTTTGTTTGGGGTAGAGAAGGCAGGATGAATGCGGACAGGGATCTGTGAGAGTTATAAGCACTGACATAGATTCTGAGAGGGATGAGAAGAGAAGATTAGTATTGATTGGCTCTAGAATAAGTGAGGCCTTAAGTAAAGCTCAAATACAAGACTTCATTTGAAACACACAAAATAATAATAATAATCCAAATGTATTTGTATGAATTGCATATTAAAATGAAAGCCTGAACTAATACCAAGGGACTGAAAGTCACCGCTCCTAGAAATGTAATACTACTTCATAATGTCTTGGATAATTATTTTTTGTCTGGCTACTAAAGAAGTGTGAGGTTGAAATTTCTTTACGACTCCTAAACATGAAATAAATATGTCCCCTAGGACATTGTAAAGTAAAGAAAGCATACATCATAAAGTAAGGCTGTTTATTAAAATAGTATTATAACTAGGGTGACCATATTGCCGCTTTAAAAAAGGACACATATGAAAAATACATATGTCAGGGCTGATTTCAGGGCTGTTTAAAGACATGTTTTGTATAAGAACCCTGACATGTATTTTTCATACGTGTCCCTTTTTAAAGTGGCAATATGGTCACCCTAATTATAACCAAATATATACCTTATGTAATTCTTGCATAAAAGAGCACAATAAAAACCTTTAACCTGACCTCCTATACACTTCTGGGTCTATTTTATTTTTATGGACCTATTTTATTTTTACTCTACAATATCCCTTTATGATCATGGAGGAACTGTACATATTAGAGAGGAGAGATGGTTTGTCTAATCAGACAGTGATTAACAAACAAACTTTGTTTTGTTTTCTAATCAGTTTGATTTTTCAAATTTGTTCAGAAAGACTTGAATCTATTATTAAAGAATTTCAAAATAATTCATGATCATTTCAAAGTCTTTATTAAAATTAAAAAAGAAACTTTAAAGAACCATAACAAATATCCTTCTAGGAGGTGGATAAACAGAGGCAACATACAGTAGTTATTTAAAGGGACAGTCAAGTAAAAAAAAATCTTTCATGATTTAAATAGGGCATGTCATTTTAAACAACTTTCCAATTTACTTGTATTACCAATTTTGCTTTGTTGTTTTGGTATTCTTAGTTGAAAGCTAAATTTAGGAGGTTCATGTGCTAATTTCTTAGACCTTGAAGGCCGCCTCTAATCTGAAAGCATTTTGACAGTTTTTCACCACTAGAGGGCGTTAGTTCATGTGTTTCACATAGATAACATTGAGCTCAGGCACGTGAAGCTCTGATTGGCTAAAAATGCATGTCTGTCAAAAGAACTGAAATAAGGGGACAGTTTGCAGAGGCTTAGATACAACGTAATCACAGAGGTAAAAAGTATGTTATTATTACTGTGTTGGTTATGCAAAACTGGGGAATGGGTAATAAAGGGATTGACTACATTTTTAAACAACAAAAATTTTGGTGTTTACTGTCCCTTTAAGTCAAAATTTAGTACATCAATGAGGTCAAAAGACTGCTGAGGGTTTAAAACCTGCAGAACTTTAAAAGTATTGATTTGAATAAGAATGTTTTAAAATGATTATTTAACATTATCAGTGAAGCTGCCAACAAAAACAGTGTTCATTTTGATGGCAAATTTCGATTTAGTCTTAGTTTTAGTCTTTTGACTAAAATGCCATTTTAGTTTTAGTTGTATTTTAGTCATCTGAATTGTTTTAGTTTTAGTCTAGTTTTAGTCGACTAAATCACCGGTAGATTTTAGTCAACTAAAATCTAAGGGGTTTAGTTAAAGTGCAATGCATTATTTAAGCATTTATCTATAATTTCCAAACTCATTATATACTACAGGAGTAAACATAACACCTGTTAATATTTATGGTATTAAGGTTTAAACATGCAATACAGACACAGATTTAGCGTGATATATAACATCAATTAAATGAAACCAAGTTTCATAAACAAACAGAAGTGCAACTTTAAAATATAAAAAAAAGAAACAAGCTGTAAACTGTATTGGCTTGGCTGTAACGCCATTGCACATATTACCCAATATAAGAACGTTAACAATTCTCTGTTAATAATTAAAACAAGTACAACTCAACACAACAAAAAGTTTCTGCAGCTAGCACAGGCACAGCATAACAGATAGATATGAGTTCATTATACACTACTGTTCCCCATTAAAAAAGGGAATCTATTAGGAAATCAATGAGGAAATGTTCTTGTTTGTTTCTTATGAAATTACATTTACCCTTTGATTAAAGGGACAGCTATAGGTACCTGCACTGAATTTCACTCCTTGCCCAATGTGCTTAGAAGGATATGATTGCACCTCACTGACGAGGCAAAAATAATTGTCTGCGGTTGACATATTCCTTGTTCAGGGGATAATTGCCTTATATTTTGGGACTGGACTGACCTTGCTAGGAGGGATCAGATTGGTATATTTCAGGAACGTTTTCCTCTGTGAAAAACACATTTGGGCTAAATTAAGCTACTCCCAGATGGTAATGAGGCCATAGAACAAGCCACTGAGCTGTTGTTCATTCCTGGCAAACTGATTCTCTTTCTGTATGTAGTTGTATTATGACCCTGGGGAAAGTCTCCCTAAGGGTGATGGGGAAACCAGAGGTGGACTCCTTGCCCAATGTGTTTAAAGGGATATGACTGCACCTCACTGACGAGGTCCAAAGGAGGCCGAAGTTATCATTTGTGGTTGCTGTTTCCTTTATTCAGTGGAGAATTGTCTGGTATTTTGAGGCTGGAATGACCTTGTTAGGTGAGATCAGACTGAGTTACTTCAGGAACGTTTTCCTCTGTTAAAAGCACAATTGGGCTAAAAGAAGCTCTCAGGTGGTAACTAGGCCATAGAGAAAGCCACTGAGCTGTTGTTAGTTCCTATGACAGACTGCTTTATTTATGTATGTAGTATACCTCCCACAGTCTTGCCAAAGTGAAACTAGGGTGTGCTCCAAATCAGCACCCATGGCACCCCTGTGTTTGATCATGGTACAACCACAACTCCTTCTCTCCTGCCATATCTCCACCCACAGGTTTGCTGAAACTTCTAGTCCTGGAAGGCATCCAGGAAATATTGGGCACATGAAAATATGATATGAAATAACAACCCCTTTATGGCTATTACCATTTTATCGCCGATTCATTGATAATAATGTCATCTGTAAGAGGGAGAATCTGAGCTTAAGTTTCCTCTGCTAAACCTTCTGTGCAGCTCTTAGAAAATGAAATTGGCAGTTGAGTGAATAAGTGGCTTCAGTGGGAACTTCTGCAGCTATTGATTGGTGGATCCATGTCAATTTGTTTCTGGGGAGGCCCACAAGGTGCCCATGTTGCAAAAGTGTGGCTTATGTTTTATTACGCCTCTTTATATAAAGCTCATGCATAGCTGACTGTACTTATTACAAAAGAGAGCAAATTTATGAGGTTGTATAACAACATTTTCATTTAAGCGCAGATGTAGTCATGATCTTTGTTCCCAGATAATCATTTTAGAAAATCTTTTATTATTAATTTAAAATTCATTGCAGAATTGATCTAATTTTAAAGCATACACTTTATAATTTCTGAATTACGTTAAACAGATTCTTATTGAGTTTTTAATACCCATTTAGCCACTTATGAAGTGATATAGTCCTTGAGGTCATTCGTTTAATTTCTCTTTTAAGGATTTTATATGAACAGTGAGCTACTTAATCAATAAATCATAGGAGGTCAGAAACAAACAGCTTTGCCCTGAATGTCTAGGTCACCAGCTGAGTAAATTAGATTCAATTCCTAAAAGGCCTAACATTATATAAATGTTCTATATTTATAAATACAAGGGCATTTTGGCCTGTGGGAGTCTTTTCATTTTTTAAATAGATATTTATACAGATTGACAGAAAAGGTAGATCAAGACAATCCTTTACTACAATAAATAAGATCTTATAAAATATATTGACTATATGATATAATAATCTGATTTCATACCAATAACATTATGCAAAATTCTCCATTACATCTTACACATATGATTTTAATTTTATAAGGAATGTTACAAAGTCCTAACAGATTGAATCTCCCTTTACAATTGATAGATCTTTAGATGTTTAAAAAGTAAAGGTGAATTACAGTTTTTACATTATAATCTTAATAAATACGTGTAGAGTAATGTGCCTATTTAAGCAGTTTAAATAAAGCATAAACTGTTTTTGTTTCCAATTTCAAAATTTCAAGATTTTTGTATCTGAAATAAACACCCGGCCATAATTAGCATTTATATGCCTAAATATTAGGGTTTATTTATAGAAATAGGTCAAATAAGCAGGTCTGCTCGTACCCAGGAGCAAAACCACAGGCGGTGCAGAGGTCGCAATTGCGAATGGGCCCCCAAGGGTGGGGGCCCAGCTTAAAAAAAAAAAAAGAAAAATAATTTTTTTTACAATAAAAAACGTTGACCTGCCACTGTCTGCACTGATATCATGTGAGTGTGACATAATGCTTCACTAGTGTCTCTGACTACAGGGGTTAGTGTTTCTATTTTACCCATTGGTGTTTGTGTGTGTGTGTATGTATGTGACTGTGTGTGTATTTATGCATGTATGTGTGTGTGTGTGTGTGTGTGTATATGTGACTGTGTGTGTATTTATGCATATATATGTGTGTGTGTGTATGTATGTGACTGTGTGTGTATTTATGCATGTATGTGTGTGTGTGTGTGTGTGTGTGTGTGTGTGTATATGTGACTGTGTGTGTATTTATGCATATATATGTGTGTGTGTGTATGTATGTGACTGTGTGTGTATTTATGCATGTATGTGTGTGTGTGTGTATATGTGACTGTGTGTGTATTTATGTATGTATGTGTGTGTGTGTGCATGTGTGTATGTATGTGACTGTGTGTGTATTTATGCATGTATGTGTGTGTGTGTATGTTTGTGGAACCAGCAAATTACAGACCTTGTTACTACAGCATGGGTGGGCAGGGGGTAAACAGTGTCACTATACAGTACCACTATATACAGTACGGGGGGAGGCTGGACCATGTCACAGACTACTGTGGTCATTTTATAAAGTACTTAGGTGGGTAGGGTCAGGCCAGCCATCTCACCAGCAGATTACAGACTGTGTCACTGACTCACTATATACAGTACTGGTGGGTTAAACAGTGTCACTATATACAGTAATAGGGGGTTAGACCATCTCACAGACTGTGGGCACAGGGTACCTCCTTTTGTAGACATGCTGATTCACATTTTTTCTGTGTTAAATAATAAAAAAAAAAGATATGTATCAAATTCCCCTTTTTTTGGAGGGGGGGGGGGGGCTTCTTAGACTCCTGCACCTGGGCCCTGTGGTTTCTAGTTACACCTCTGCTCGTACCCTCAGACTCAGGCCATTTAAATAGGCATATTCTTGAGAACAATAGGTGATGGTGTTTATAAGCAAATCTAAAAAATAAACATGAGGAAGAAATAACAGTGCAGTGTCCCTTTAAAGTCAGAGATAGTCCATCAATACTGTGAGAATAGTGTAAAATCAGCAAATTGAGAAATAATTGATTTTATGCCATTATTAAATGATGAAAAGGGAATTCCACTATCATGAATGAAGATTTATGTGGGAATGAAACCTATTCAAATTCCTTAAAATGGAATTCATTGGACCTAAATGAAAAAACAAACACATCATAACTGTTAATACAACTGCTGACAGTTCTACTAAAGTTCACTGCCAGCTACTTCCTAGGTCGTTTGTACTTACAACTCATGATTCTCACTAGTGCTTTTTACAGTAATAATAAATGTTCCTAATATGAAAAAAACAATGTTTTATAGAGGTAGGGAGTGTCACTATCCACTGTAGGAGATTTTCTTGTCAGACAGAAAGTTTCTTTGCTATGGATGACTTGAGCACTTCATCTTATTTTCAATATCAAAATAAAGAGCTTAAATACAACTTTTTAATAATTAAATAACCGTTTCAATGTGTTTTAACTGAGCTCTTTCATGTGTGCTACATGAATTCTTCTGTATATAAAAATGTTGAATATAATGACTCAACCATTTGACCTAACGTTTGGTTTTTGGTCTTGAATATATTCAGTATAAATCACTTTGTATTTAATTACTCAAGAGCATTATCTCATTTTCTATAATCAGGTAAATCAAGTAAATAGGGTCAAAGCCCTGTTTAAACAAATCTTGTAGGTTGAATAATGTGCTTTGACATACAGAGACATTTAGCATAACGCAGCCCCATGGATCACACCTTGTCACCTCTCCCTGCTGCACTGATGTCGTTTCATATGGCACTAAAACAGTTAAATTGTCCTCTCTGTTCTCTGCAGCCGTCAAAATAAAAAAATAAAAAAAAAAGGATTGATTATTCCTGATGCGAACACAAATCCGACAATTATAGTTAAGTGGATTTTAAAAGGCTACATGTTTGAGTTATGTTGCAATTGTTATTTTAGAAATCAAATTCCAGCTCAGAGACGTACAGCCAGCTCACAATCACCATCCTGTCAAATCAAGGCAGCGAGATGCATATTAACATTCATTTTCATTGTGTGTCTTTGCAACACTTAGACGTCCCAGGTATTTACTTTCATGGTCTAAGAAAAAAACGCACCTCAGAGTGTACATTAATGGCTGAACTTTGACTTCATAGCTGTCTTCATTAAAAGATCATCATATCTCTTATGGCTGATCCACTAGTGCCCTCTACTGGACTCTGAAAATATGGCATCTATTTCCTAAACATTTAATAAAAAAAAATAATGGCCTAGATTACAAGTTGAGTGATATCCATATCAAGACTCTGTGCTAAGATAATAGAGATTTACCAGAGAACGTTAGCACAGACAACACTTGTTAGCGATTTTTACACTCTCAATGGATAGTGCAGGGTGCGCTATCATCACTCAAATTAAAAGTGATGAGCACTAAAAATCGTAGTGTGACTCAAGACCTGAAGTAAACTTTTAGGGCTAGAATAAATGCATAATATATATATATATAAATTAAGAGACCACTGCAAAATTATCAGTTGCTCTGGTTTTACTATTTATAGATATATTTTTGAGTACAATAAACATTTTTGTTTTATTCTTTAAACTACTGACAACATTTCTCCCAAATTCCAAATAAAAATATTGTTATTCATAGCATTTATTTCCAGAAAATGACAACTGGTCAAAATAACAAAAAAAAGATGCAGTGTTTTCAGAACTCGAATAATGCAAAGAAACCAAGTTTATATTCATTTTTAAACATAATACTAATGTTGTAATTTAACAAGAGTTCAGAAATCAATATTTTGTGGAATAACCCTGATTGTCAATTACAGCTTTCACATTGCCTTACGATGACATAATGCCATTCCTGGCGTAAAAATTCAAGCAGTTTGGCTTTGTTTGATGGTTTGTGACCATCTATGAAAGCTGTGATTAAAAATCAGAGTTATTCCACCAAATATTGATTTCTGAACTCTTGCTAAGTTAAAACATTAGTATTGTGTTCTTTAAAAATAAATATGAACTTATTTTCTTTGCATTATTTGTGGTCTGAAAACACTGTATCTTTGTTGTTATTTTGAACAGCTGTTATTTTCTGTAAATAAATGCTCTAAATGACAATATTTTTATTTGGCACTTGGGAGACATATTGTCAGTAGTTTATAGAATAAAACAAACATTTTCATTTTACTCAAACACATACCTGTAAATAGTGAAACCAGAGAGATGCAGTGGACTCTTATTTTTTTTACAGAGCTTGTGACCATCCACCTTCCTTTTGATCACATTCCAGAGGTTTTCAATGAGGTTCAGGTCTGGAGATTGGGCTGGCCATGACAGGGTCTTGATCTGGTTGTCCTCCATCCACATCTTGGTTGACCTGGCTGTGTGACATGGAGCACTGTCCTGCTGGAAAAAACAATCCTCAGAGTTGGGGAACATTTTTAGAGAAGAAGGAAGCAAGTTTTCTTCCAAGATAGCTTTAGACATGGCTTGATTCATGTGTCCTTCACAACGATAAATCTGCCCGATTCCATCCTTGCTGAAGCACCCCCAGATCATCAACAATCCGCCACCAAATTTCTCAGTGGGTGCAAGACACCTTGGCTTGTATGCCTTCCCAGGTCTCCATCTAACCATTAATTAATCAGGCAAAGCTGAAAATGTATTTATTTATAAAATATTTTACCATGAAGGATACATTGAGATTTCTCTCGTTTTCAAGTATATTATGGGTCCACAAAACATTGCATTGATGCAATAGGGTACAATAAAATACAAAAACAATATTAATACATAATATATGCAAAATTTAACATAGAACAGGTGGGAAATATATAATCAACCATGACAGGTGCATTCTGTTTTGAGATATGCAGAGAGGGATCTCTTAAATCTGACTCATCATAGAAGATGACCTTATCCTTTCCAGTCCTCTACGGTCCAATCCTTATGGTCTTTTGCAAACCACAGCCTGGCTCTTATTTGCTTCTCATTGATAAAGGGCTTTTTTCTAGCTTTGCACAACTTCAGCTCTGTCTCTAGGAGCCTGTTTTGAACCATCCTTGGTTCACCCAAGCTGCCATTTGCCATTCTTGTAGCTAACTTGATGTCATCCTACAGTTGTTGAGTGACATTCAAATGAGTTAGTGGTCATTTGGGGCAGAGTCTGTAGCTTTGTTGCTTCCAATGTTTGCTGCTTGACTTTGTTCATATGAACCATCATCTTTAAAATTGTAAGGATGGAAGCAACCAACTTTTAAACAAAAAATGTAACTGTGCTGAAATGTGGCAGTTTATAGCTATTACCATTGACAATGAAACTGTTTCAATTTGAATTAAATTGGTGAAGTCATTTTAAAGCTATTTAATGTATAAAAAATGTGCTGCTTTTCAGAAAAAGTCCATTGGCTTATATTTGATATTTGTTGCCGGTTCTACTGCTGACATGGCTGAATGTATTTTCATAAAACTTAGCATGCTGATAGCTTTTGACTTGACCTAATGCCATTTGGTAGTTTGAAGTTTATAATTTGTATCATTTTAAAGTTATTTTAGACAAATTAGCATTTGTTTTGAACAGTCCTAAGTGTAGTACAGTTGGTCAGTTATGTCACAAATTGAAACGCTCATTGGTTGCTCCTTCAGCACATGAGATTTCATAGTAAACTTCCTTAAACTAAGAAGGGAAATAACATGACTGAGCTGCACATGCACCCTCTCTTGCAATAACTGGGGCATGCATCCTGATTGGATGCTTAAAGGCTCTTTACAATGGAATGTGGCTACTGAGGAAAATGTAAAGCAAAATATCTTCCTATTACAGATAGAGATTTTCAGGTGATATGTTTTAGTCAGGTTTTTACAGATATGCTGCATCACTATCAAGTTTCAAGTTATTCAAGTGATTCAACATAGAAAGTAATGAAGCTCATTGGTATAGAGAATGTGAGATGAGAGAGTGGGGTTAACACAAGGGAGTAGCTGATACTGATATAAATTATCAGTTTGCAGCAAATACAAATTACAAATAAATGTTTTCTAATAATAATAATTAAACTTGCATTTGTTTCTGTTTTATTTTGTAACATTTACATTTTTGTCAGGTAAGTAAGTTTATTGTGAACTTTGAATACATTTCACCTGCATGCAGCTGACAAGTTAAAGAGACAGCAAACACCCTGAGATTTTTATTTGTGTTTATTTATGTATAATGAAATACCTTTTCAATATATTTATTATATATTTTACAATGTATCATATTTTTATGTGTTTTACCTCTGAAAATTTAGCAATTTTTTATTCTCTGAACTTGAAATTTACTCTGCTGGCTTCTCATGACTAACTCCGCTACATGTCTATCCCTAACTGCCTTTATCAGATAACAACTGCTATTGAATTCATTTTATACTCGCTTTATGACAGTGGCTAGCTTTTTTGTCTGTGTCCTAAAGCCCAAATTTGCTCCTCCAAATAAGGCAAATGGTGGTTGGAGTTTGGTTATTGAAAACTAATTGTAGTAAAAAGCATATTAATTTGTTTAAAAAAGGTTCAGACTTGGCTGATATGTTATTGTAGACCAACATTAGGATGAACAGAATCTGTTGTGTAAGGGCTAGTTGGCTTGAGGGGGCGCTAGTATATTGTTTTCTTCTTGATAAGCTGCATTGTGCACCAGTGATGTGCAGTGAGGTCAGAGGCAGGTGAGGCACTGGCTAGGATATGCCTTCATTCTTTAGATATCCTTTGTTGAAGAAATAGCAATGTACATGGGTGAGCCAATCACATGAGGTATCTATTGTGCAGCCACCTATCAGCAGCTACTGAGCATATTTAGATATGATTTTCAACAAAGGATATCAAGAGAATGAAGGAAATTAGATATTAGATGTAAATTGGACAGAAGGGGTGGGAGAGACAGGGAGAGAGAGATAGACAGAGGGGGAGAGAGAGACAAAGAGACAGAGAAGAGAGAGACAAAGAGAGACAGAGGGTAGAGAGACAGACAAAGAGACCATGGGGGAGAATGAGACACATAAGGATAGAGACAGAGGGGGTGGGAGAGACAGGGAGAGAGAGATGGATAGAGAGAGAGAGAGACAGAAAAAGAGAGAGAGAAGAGAGAGAGACACAGAGGGGGAGAGAGAAAGAGAGACACAGAGGAGAGAGAGACAGAGGGGGAGGGAGAAAGGGAGAGACAGAGGGGGGGAGAGAGAAACAGAGGAGAGAGAGAGAGACAGAGGAGAGAGACAGAGGGGAGAGAGAGAGAGAGAGAGAGATAGAGAGAGAGAGAGAGAGACAGAGGGGAGAAAGAGAGAGAGAGACAGAGGGGAGAGAGAGAGAGACAGAGGAGAGAGAGAGAGAGAGACAGAGGGGGGGAGAGAGAGAGACAGAGAGGAGAGAGAGGGGGAGAGAGAGAGGGGGAGGGATAGGGATAGAGAGACAGAGGGGAGAGAGAGAGACAGGGGGGAGAGATAGAGAGAGAGAAAGACAGAGGGGGAGAGGTAGAGAGACAGGGGGAGAGAGAGAGAGAGAGAGAGAGAGAGAGGGAGAGAGAGAGAGAGACAGGGGGGAGAGAGAGAGAGGGGAGAGAGGGGAGAGAGAAAGAGAAAGAGAGAGAGAGAGACAGGGGGGAGAGAGAGAGACAGAGGGGAGAGAGGGAGAAAGAGAGAGACAGAGGGGAGAGAGAGAGAGAGACAGAGGGGGGAAAGAGAGAGAGAGAAGAGAGAGAGAGAAGAGAGAGACAGAGGGGAGAGAGAGACAGAGGAGGAGAGAGAGAAAAAGAGACACAGACGGGAGAGAGAGAGACAGACAGAGGGGAGAGAGAGAGAAAGAGGGGGAGGGAGAAAGGGAGAGAAGGAGGGGGAGGGAGAAAGGGAGAGACAGGGGGAGGGATAAAGAGAGAGACAGAGGGGAGAGAGAGAGACAGAGGGGAGAGAAAGAGAGAGAGAGGGGAGAGAGAGAGAGAGAGAGAGAGAGAGACAGATGGGAGAAAGAGACAGAGGGGGATGGAGAAAGGGAGAGACAGAAGGGAGAGAGAGAGAGAGAGAGACAGATGGGGGAGAGAGACAGAGGGGGATGGAGAAAGGGAGAGACAGAAGGGAGAGAGAGAGGGGAGAGAGAGAGAGAGAGAGAGAGAGAGAGAGAGAGGGGGGGAGAGAGAGAGAGAGAGAGAGAGAGGAGAGAGAGAGAGACAGAGGGTGAGGGATAAAGAGACAGAGGGGGAGGGATAGAGAGACAGAGGGGGAGAGAGAGACAGAGGAGAGAGAGAGGGGAGAGAGAGAGACAGATGGGAGAGAGAGAGACATAGGGGGATGGAGAAAGGGAGAGACAGAAGGGAGAGAGGGGAGAGAGAGACAGAGGGGGATGGAGAAAGGGAGAGACAGAAGGGAGAGAGAGAGAGAGGAGAGAGAGACAGAGGAGGAGGGATAGAGAGACAAAGGAGGAGGGAGAGAGAGACAGAGGGGGAGAGAGAGAGATGCGGTGTGAGAGAGAGAGATACAGAGGGGGAGGGATAGAGAGACAGAGGGGGAGGGATAGAGGGATAGGGAGACCGAGGGGGAGGGATAGAGAGACAGAGGGGGAGGGATAGAGAGACAGAGGGGAGAGAGAGAGAGAAGAGAGACAGTGGGGAGAGAGGGGTAGAGGGAGAAAGAGAGACACAGAGGGGAGAGAGAGACAGACAGACAGAGGGGGAGAGAGAGAGACAGAGGGGAGAGAGAGAAGAGAGAGGGGAGAGAAGGGAGAGAGAGACAGAGGGGGAGAGAAAGACAGAGGGGGAGAGACAGAAAGAGAGAGACAGAGGGGGAGAGAGAGAAAGAGAGAGACAGAGGGGAGAGAGAGAAAGAGAGAGACAGAGGGGAGAGAGAGAAGAGAGAGACAGAGGGGAGAGACAGAGGGGGAGAGAGAGAAAGAGAGACACAGAGGGGAGAGAGAGACAGACAGAGGGGAGAGAGACAGAGGGGGAGGGAGAAAGGGAGAGACAGAGGGGGAGGGAGAAAGGGAGAGACAGAGGGGGAGGGAGAAAGGGAGAGACAGGGGGAGGGAGAAAGAGAGAGACAGAGGGGAGAGAGAGACAGAGGGGAGAGAGAGACAGAGGGGAGAGAGAGACAGAGGGGAGAGAGAGAGAGATAGAGGGGAGAAAGAGAGAGACAGAGGGGAGAGAGAGAGAGACAGATGGGAGAGAGAGAGACAGAGGGGAGAGAGAGAGACAGAGGGGGGAGAGAGAGAGACAGAGGGGAGAGAGAGAGAGACAGAGAGAGAGAGAGAGAGAGAGAGAGAGAGAGAGAGAGAGAGAGGGTAGAGAGAGAGACAGAAGGGAGAGAGTGACAGGGGAGAGAGAGAGACAGAGGGGAGAGAGTGACAGAGGGGAGAGAGTGACAGAGGGGAGAGAGAGAGAGACAGAGGGGAAAGAGAGAGACAGAGGGGGAGAGAGACAGACAGAGGGGAGAGAGTGACAGAGGGGAGAGAGAGAGACAGAGGGGGGAGAGAGAGAGACAGAGGGGAGAGAGAGAGAGACAGAGAGAGAGAGAGAGAGAGAGAGAGAGAGAGAGAGAGAGAGAGAGAGAGAGAGAGGGTAGAGAGAGAGACAGAAGGGAGAGAGTGACAGGGGAGAGAGAGAGACAGAGGGGAGAGAGTGACAGAGGGGAGAGAGTGACAGAGGGGAGAGAGAGAGAGACAGAGGGGAAAGAGAGAGACAGAGGGGGAGAGAGACAGACAGAGGGGAGAGAGTGACAGAGGGGAGAGAGAGAGAGACAGAGGGGAGAGAGAGAGAGACAGAGGGGAGAGAGAGAGACAGAGGGGAGAGAGAGAGGGGAGAGAGAGAGAGACAAAGGGTGGAGAGAGAGAGACAGAGGGGAGAGAGAGACAGAGGGGAGAGAGACAGACAGACAGAGGGGAGAGAGAGAGACAGAGGGGAGAGAGAGAGACAGAGGGGAGAGAGAGAGACAGATCGGAGAGAGAGACAGAGGGGAGAGAAATATACAGGGGGAGACATAGGGGAGGGGGGAGAGACATAGGGGAGGGGGGAGAGACATAGGGGAGGGGGGAGAGACATAGGGGAGGGGGGGGGAGAGACACAGGGGAGGGGGGGAGAGACACAGGGGAGGGGGGTGGGAGGGAGACCCAGGGGAGGGGGGGTGGAGTGGAGACCCAGGGGAGGGGGGGTGGGGGGGAGACACAGGGGAGGAGGGGTGACACAGGGGAGGGGGGGTGGGGGGAGACACAGGGGAGGGGGGGAGACACAGGGGATGAAATGGAAGGCAGGTTCTGAAGTCAGCAGTGGTGTACCATTACCAAGCAAATTGAGCAGTGCACATACCTTTAATCTGCAGCTCTGCTAGACATGGTGACACTGTCTGACTGAGCACTTCACACTACGGCACCGGGCAACTGCATTACAGTCACACACACAGGCAGCTTCTTTCCCTCTCAGCAGGAAATGACAGTTTGAAATCAGAGTGTTGTCCCAGGTTACCATGGCAATGCTCTGATTTAAAACTGTCATGTACCAGTGGGGGGGGGGCGCGGGGGGGGGCGGGGGGGGGGCCGCGGGGGGGCGCGGGGGGGGGGGGCGCGGGGGGGGTGGGGGATTCGCAAGAAAAAAAAAAAAGTTGAGAAAATAAAATTACACCAGCACCAGTACAGTACCATAGTGTAACTAACTCTCTCTATATTGTCATTGTAGTACAATGACAATCTAGAGAGAAGACTTGTACTCACACACTGACTGTACACATGCTGCTGTTCTGTAGGCTGCCTGGCTCACAAACAGGGCAATAAAATACTTTACTTACCGTTATCCAGGGCAGGTCCATCTCAGCACTGACAGGCTCAGAGTCAGCACTCAGCTCTTCTGTCTTCTCCCGTCTCTTCTCTCTTCTTGTCCTTGATTCCCGCCAGTCCTACTGGAGCACGCCTCCAAGAGCAGTGAGCTCTGAGCCTCTGACACCCATGTCACACTCCGGCAGCTGCTTAGAGAGCAGCCTCTAATAGGATCTGTATGGGCTGCAAAGAGACTTAAGTGCCACTGGGTGGCGCAGTCTCTAGCAGCACTTAGACATGGAGCAGTGAGCTGAGCTCTGACGTCACACTCCGGCAGCTGCTTAGAGAGCAGCCTCTATAAGATACGGTATGGGCTGCAGACAGAGACTTAAGTGCCACTGGGTGGCACATTCTCTAGCTGGCGGGTGGCAGGCGGCAGAGGTGGGGGGGGGAGGGGGGTACCTTGGTTACCTAAAAAAATATTTATATATAAAATTAAAAAAGATATATATTTTTTATTTTTAACATTATAAATAAAGTGAGTGTAATTACACACATAGGACAGGGGAGGCACTGCCTCCCCTGCCTCCTATGACAGCACGTCACTGTTGTGCACTTTAGTTTAGTGTACACAATACAGAGCGGGAGCTGTACATTTTTTGCATTGGCTGTATTTCTCTATATTATTCTTGAGGATTTTTTTCTATTATGGGTTAGATTATAAGTGGAGTGCAAAATATCGATTCCACAAAAGTGATATTTGCTCTTCACTTAATAATACCAGCGCACACAAATGTGCGCTGTTATTACAAGTTAGGTGCAATGTGAACGCGACCACGGCATGAGAACATAGCGCAGTGAAGAGGGTAAGTCACACAGCGATGGGCAGCAGATTGTAAATATATATGTATATGTTACAGGTAAAGTAAGAAATCCGGGTAATCCTAGGATTTACCGGGTAAAACAGACATTATCCAAGCGGCTGTGGGTAAAGCACCAATGTACTGTAATTCCCCCATCAACACTATTTATTTTGCCTCTGCCTAGGGGGAAGGCACCCCAACGATCCTCTGGCATTCACCCCAAGTGAACCTTGGGAAATAAGGAACCCCCAGGCAATAAAGATAGTGAGGATTGGGGAATTACAATGCATGCTATATATGTTTGATGCGGTGACTCCACACTCTAAGGGGATTTATGATCATACATCGGGCTTTACCCACAGCCGCTTGAGTAATGATTGTTTTACCCGGGTAATCCTAGGATTACCCAATATCTGACTTTACCCATAACATATATATATATATATATATATATATATATATATATATATATATATATATCAGTGACGTGCAGTGATGTCAGAGGCTGGTGAGGCAGTGGCTAGGATACGCCTTCATTCTTTAGATATCCTTTGTTGAAGAAATAGCAATGCACATGGGTGAGCCAATCACATGTGGTATCTATGTGCAGCCACCAATCAGCAGCTACTGAGCATATTTAGATATGATTTTCAACAAAGGATATCAAAAGAATGAAAAAAATAGATATTAGATGTAAATTGGAAAGTTATTTAAATTTGCATATGGGATTGATATGGGTTTCATGTCCCTTTAAATGGTGTCTTGGAAAACTGGTCAACTTAGTAAACATCTGATTTTAGTCTAAAAGGATTGTAACAGAAACTCTTGCCAGATAACACAAGGCTTGCTCTGATTATGAGATCTAGAAATCCATGCCCATTAAAATATGTTTAATGCTTATAGATTCTTTCATTATGCAGTAAATATAAAAATGTCTTGATCCAGTGGCGGCTGGTGAAATTTAAAGATGGTGGGGCGCTTTGCCTCACCCCTTTAAATAAAGCCACACCATCAGGTGGCACTATCAATTCATTAATTAAATAAATAAAAGGTAGACAGAAACACAGAAAAGCATTCGGGGGGAGAGGGAGAGACAGACGGGGGAGAGAGACACAGAGGGTTAGAGAGAGAGAGAAAGAGAGACAATCACACACAGAGGGGTTAGAGAGAGAGAGAAAGAGAGAGAGACACAATCACACACAGAGGGTTAGAGAGAGAGAAAGAGAGAGAGAGAGACACAATCACACACAGAGGGTTAGAGAGAGAAAGAGAGAGACACACACAATCACACACAGAGGGTTAGAGAGAGAGAAATAAAGAGAGAGAGAGAGACAATCACACACAGAGGGTTAGAGAGAGAGAAAGAGAGAGAGACACAATGATTCAATCACATACAGAGGGTTAGAGAAAGAGAGACACAATCACACACAGAGGGTTAGAGAGAGAGAGAGAAAGAAAGAGACACAATCACACACAGAGGGTTAGAGAGACCGCGAGAGACACAATCACACACAGAGGGTTAGAGAGAGAGCGAGAGACACAATCACACACAGAGGGTTAGAGAGAGAGAGAGAAAGAGAGAGACACAATCACACACAGAGGGTTAGAGAGAGACACAATCACACACAGAGGGTTAGAGAGAGAGAAAGAGAGAGAGACACAACCACACACAGAGGGTTAGAGAGAGAGAGAAAGAAAGAGAGAGAGAGAGAGAGAGACACAATCACACACAGAGGGTTAGAGAGAAAGAGAGAGAGAGAGACACAATCACACACAGAGGGTTAGAGAGAGCGCGAGAGACACAATCACACACAGAGGGTTAGAGAGAGAGCGAGAGACACAATCACACACAGAGGGTTAGAGAGAGAGAGAGAAAGAGAGAGACACAATCACACACAGAGGGTTAGAGAGAGAGAAAGAGAGAGAGAGACAATCACACACAGAGGGTTAGAGAGAGAGAAAGAGAGAGAGAGACACAATCACACACAGAGGGTTAGAGAGAGAGAAAGAGAGAGAGAGACACAATAACACACAGAGGGTTAGAGAGAGAAAGAAAGAGAGAGAGAGAGAGACACAATCACACACAGAGGGTTAGAGAGAAAGAGAGAGAGATAGAGAGAGACAATCACACACAGAGGGTTAGAGAGAGAGAGAAAGAGAGAGAGAGAGAGAGAGAGAGAGAGACACAATCACACACAGAGGGTTAGAGAGAGACACAATCACACACAGAGGGTTAGAGAGAGACACAATCACACACAGAGGGTTAGAGAGAAAGAGAGAGAGAGACACAAACACACACAGAGGGTTAGAGAGAGACACAATCACACACAGAGGGTTAGAGATAGAGAGAGAGAGAGACACAATCACACACAGAGGGTTAGAGAGATACACAATCACACACAGAGGGTTAGAGAGAGACACAATCACACACAGAGGGTGAGAGAGAGAGAGAGACACACAATCACACACAGAGGGTTAGAGAGACACATAAGGGATGAGAGATTCTGAGGGGGAGGAAGAGAGACAGAGAGAGAAAGAGACCATGGGGGAGAACAACACATAAGGAGAGAGATGGATAGAGAGAGACACACACACACACATACAAGGGGGGGGGGGAGAGGGACCACTGCATTTTTAAGTAATAAAACAGCAAAGCTACAGAGACTAAGTGAGACTATAACTAAATGAGACCATACATTAGTGTGCAGTACAGAGGCAAGCTGCTAAGTTAGTGGGTGTAAAGTTTGAGTAAACAAAATACAAAAACGATCCTTTGCTGTAAAAGAGTAAAAAAACACTAAACCACATTCATTAAATTATCATTTTCACTAACAGAATCTTTCAGTAAAATCTTACTTTAATAAGATGTGGCTGAAACACTGCTCTCTGCGCCTCTCTCTTCCTGCTCTGTAAGGATTCAGGAAGTGACAGTGGCACATTCCACTGCACTTAGAGGGGAAGAACAGAACTATCTTTTTCACTTTAGCAAAGCTAGCAGGTTCACAGGACAGCAACAAAATAAATGAAAGTTGTTTTTTTCCGTTTTTGTTTTATTTTATATCATTTAACATCCAGCCCCAACTTTAAGTTCCATTTACTAATGCCTCTCACTGGATTGGTTCAGCCCAAATAGGACTGCCTCAAATAAGCAGTTAATGGGCCATGCAATGATCTTAACCACTTTCATCCAGTAGATGGCACAGCATGTTGTGTAATGGTGGGCAGACCTGCTTGTGCCTCTTCATTGCACAACATATAGCTGTGAAAAAAAAAAATGCTGGGGAAAAAAAAATACAATTTTTTTTTTTTTTTTTTAAAGTCAATAAAAAAAAATATATTTTTGCCCAAATGAGAGGTGAAGCACTGCCTCACCTGCCTCTAGTGACTGCACATCACTGATATATATATATATATATATATATATATATATATATATATATATATATATATATAGAAAAAAGAGAGGAATGTCTGCGCTCAGGGTTTTATGCCGGATGATAGAAGTAGTATCTAACTGTAAATAAACCTCAATTTGTATTACTCTTATATAAGTATATACAGCTTGTTATACAGTATTACAATATATCTGTAGTAATACAATTTATATGTCAAATGATCGGTGCAAGCCCAATTCAAAACTCATTTCAGATACAACCTTAATCCAGCACCAGGTATATTATAAGTCAATGGGTTGCATACAATACAGTCAATTGAAGACTACTGTTGTATCGGTTCCCCAGTGCCTGCGTTATCTCTGCAGCTTCTTCTGGTAAAGAGAGAGTCCTCTTGAGCAAGTGGATCCTCCCAGTAAGTTTCTGAAACAATAGAGCGTAGAGAAGCGCACAAGAAAGGCACCCCTAGTGAAGCCTGTTTGTACTAATGTGTTAAGCAAAACAAAGTAAATAGAACCACTCACGTGATTTGACCTCAATCAATATGAGGTATAGATAAGACACCGGTATAAGTTGGTACAGACGATCTCTCCTTCTGTTTTCCCTTATTCCCAGTTGTCCCCTGTAGTCCCTCCGGAACTGTATTACCACAGTATGGTTTCTGTGAAAGTGAAAGCCAAGTCCACTCACAGTATGGGGATGATTAGGGTTATATAACAATAAGTATAGGCCTTAATCCGTACAGTGATATTCCGAACTAACAAGTTTATTAGTACATGTACATAACCACATAAAAATACATATAGTGTTAAAAAGCCACTGCAATGGCTGTAGAGGAAATGCAGCACGAACGGATGGGATCAGTATCAGTACTTGTATACTTCAAAATCCCTCCGTTATTGAGCTGCTTGTGTATAGCAAAATACTAGGCCCACTCTACACCAGGTACCGCTAGGTAACGATCACACAGTTCTGTGTGATACAATCTACCCAGTGTTCCTGTATCAAGCGAGTATCGGGCCGTATACTCGCTTGATACAGGAACACTGGGTAGATTCAATATAATATAATAATTTGTGTGCCAGTAAGTAGAGGGTGGGGGGTAGCCTTTAAGGCTGGTATCTGTGACATTGCTCCCCCTCCTAGTCCGGCAGATCCGGCTAGACCCCAACGGGTACGCTTGGGGCTGTCTGGTGGTGGCTTTCCAATTGTAGGTTGCCGGGAGAGGTCATCCCATCCCCCCTGAATAAGTGGCAGCACTGCTGGTATTCATCCCTGCACCCTGGGGCACAGGGATATTCACATAAGGCCACGTACCATCACTCAGTTTGCCAAAATAGGTTTCCAACTCAGGCCCCAGAACATGTGCCCTCCCACAAGTCACAGTCACAGAGGGGAATCCGGGCTCTCCCATGAAAGGCATCTGCCGCCGGAGAGAGAGGCCCCTTCTCCCTGCAATCTGGCCAGTCACTGGGGAGAAGGCAGAGTAGCTGGAGCTGCTGCAGCCCAAGGTTGGAGACCTGGGCAGACTGCCCAGCATTCCTGGAGTTCCCAGGTGGGGACTGTAATCTCAATCGCCCCCATTGGAAAATCCTCCAGGACGGGTAAAGGGCAGAGATCATGCCAAGCTGCTGGGGAGAGAGACCAGCTGTCTCTTCTCCCGGAAAGGGGATCTACCTCTGGGGAGGGAGGTCGGCTACCTCTGCTCCCTGGGAAACTGCTCTTCCGCTGGGGAGGGAGACTTGCTGTCTCTGTTTCCTGGAAGGGGTTCTGCCGCTGGGGAGGGAGGTCTTTTACCTCCTCTCCCTGGAAGGGGTTTGGCCACTGGGGAGAGAGACCGGCTATCTCCACTCCCTGGAAGGGGTTCTTCCACTGGGTAGAGAGGTCTGCTACCTCCTCTCCCTGTAAGGGGTTTGGTTGCTGGGGAGGGAGGGAGGCTACCTCCGCTCACGGGGATTTCTCTGCCACTGGGGAGGGACACCGGCTGTCTTCATTTCCTGGAAGGGGTTCTGCCACTGGGGAAAGAGGTCTGCTACCTCCTCTCCCTGGAAGGGGTTCGGCCGCTGGGGAGAGAGACCGGCTGTCTCTGTTCCCTGGAAGGGGTTCTGCCACTGGGGAGAGAGGTCTGCTACCTCCTCTCCCTGGAAGGGGTTTGTTTGCTGGGGAGGGAGTTTGGCTACCTCCGCTCCCAGGGATGGCTCTGCTGCTGGGAAGAGAGACAGACTGTCTCCAATCCGGGGAAGGGGTTCTGTTGCTGGGGAGGGAGATCAGCTACCTCTGCACCCTGGGGATGGCTTAGTTGCTAGGGAGAGAGACAGGCTGTCTCCTTTCCCTGGAACTGGCTCTGATGCTGGGGAGGGAGACCAGCTGTCTCCTCCTCCAGGAAGGGGTTCTGTTGCTGGGGAGGGAGGTCGGCTACCTTTGCTCCCTGGGGATGGCTCTGCCGCTGAGGAGAGAGACTGGCTGTCTCCTCTCCCTGGAACTGGCTCTGCTGCTGGGGAGAGAGACCGGCTGTCTCCTCTCTCAGGAAGGGGTTCTGTTGCTGGGAGGGAGGTTGGCTACCTCCGCTCCCTGGGACTGGCTCTGCCGCTGGGGAGAGAGGCTGGCTGTCTCCTCTCCCTGGGACTGGCTCAGCTGTTGGGGAGAGAGACCAGCTGTCTCCTCTCCAGGGAAGGGGTTCTGTTGCTGGGGAGGGAGGGAGGTCAGCTACCTCTGCCACTTGGGGGAGGAGACGATTTCTCCATCCCTTGAATCCTTGACCAGCTGCTGGACAGATGCATCCTTCCATCCCATCTCACCCTGTGCAGAAACAGGTTTGTTGAGATGGGCCAGTATTTGCTGCTTGCGCCATAGGAGTTCCTCTTCCATAACCATGGGTAGAGGGGGGTAGAGCACACTGTCCATTGTCCCGATTGCCGATACTTCATAGTCCCAGGCAAAGGGAGCCTCACCTGGCTGCTGAGCCGAGTCTAGCATCTTTTTGTAGGCCATTTCCAGCTCCAATTCCTGGAAATTCCAGATCAGAATGCAGCCAGGGTACCCCCGAGAGATTCAGCAGTCTCTCTTGGAAATCGCTAATTTCCTCCCGTCTCAATTCGCCAAGCTCCCAAAGTTTGGGTCCTATGTCATAATTTCAAATAGTAATCCAGGGCCGCCGAAGAGGCAATGGACACACTTGTATAGCATACCATTGGAGGGCCCTGTAGACGTCATCCAGCATTATCTCAGTCTGGACCAGTCCATCTAATTCAGATAGCCATTCCTAATTCAGATAGGCACTCATAAGTCTAGCTGGAACCAGTACCTTTCATCAGCAGTGGAGAGGACCTTTCCATAACAGTCCTGTTCTTGTTGATTTGCCTCCTCCCAGAGTTGCCGGCGGATAATGTCCCTCAATTTCAGCTCGTCCTGTTCAGAACAAGGACCATCCAGCTGGGCCAGCGCCTCTTGTACTCTCCATAGAAACTTGGCTTCCATAGTTGCAGGCTACTGTGGAGCTTTCTTGTCAGCAGGAACCGTGTGGAAGAAGCAGATCCAACCGCTGCCACCAATGTGACGGATACCGGCTACCCCGACTGGGTAGCTCCACCAAAAGGGTCCTGCTTCCTCCCCTGAGCCTGTAGCTGTATAGCTGGAAAGTGATTGTAGCAAGTAGCCCACCCAAATAACCAGACAAGACTGTATTCAGGTGAAACAAGAACATACTTTATTGTGAAACACACACTGCTTATATACACATTCAGAGCCTTATCCGATTCCAAGATCTCCTACCATTCCCACCCCTCCAGACAGTCTGGCACCTCCATAGGAGCCACAGTCCCATAGAGCTCGCACAGTACCTAGGTCATGGTTTCGGGGTGATCCCGGGGAAGCGGCAGCACTTCCATGGTGTCATTGGAAAGCTCTCAGTCCCCAATGACAGGTGGTGGGGTGCCCAAAACCCCCGGTTCCCAAGGGAGCTCCTTTCCGGCAATCACGCAACCTCTGGTCCTCCCTAGGGGCTACCAATACCCAAAAGAGCGGAGCTCTGGGGCAAAGGGCCGCTGGAGCAACCTGGGGTAAAGGTTAGCGGATGTCCGGGGTGATGCGGCCGACTGGCAGTTCCATGAGCCCGGCCAGCCAGAGAGGGGTAAGGAGGTCAGAGCTCAGCTTGTGGCCGGCAGTTCCAGGAGCCCGGCCAGCTGAGAAGGGTTTTACCAGTCAGGGATCAGCTCTTTTGTGAGGAGGTACAAACAACAAAACAGGGAATAGGAAGAGTTTGGAGATTGTGTGAGCCATGAAAAGGCCAAATCCAATATAATAACTTGTATGCCAGTAAGTAGGAGGGGTAGCCTTGGCAGTCTGATATCCATGACAATATGTATATGTTAATTTATGTTTTAATATGTGTATATACACATATTAACACATAAATATATCTATATAAGCATATATATGTATATAAGTATATATATTTACAGGGAACACACAGTTCCCATAGACCGCTATGTAAAGGCACTTTTCAGTACCATTTTTTTTTCTAATACCCGCCAACTTTAACCCCTCATAACTGACTTTTTCATGGGTTTTTAACCTCTGGTTCATTTTCTGATTGCTAATTACTACCACAAGATTGCAGTGGCAATAACCAGCCATTTGTAATGGCTGGTTATTTATCGTGCCTGTATATGGGCAAATTTGCCCATTTACAGGCTCACAATAAATTAGTGCTCCACTTGTAATCTAGCCCTATATTTGTAATGTAACTTTTAAACTGTGTAAAATAAAACTGCAAAAACTTTACTTTAATCATTACTAGTATGCAAGCTAATTAAAAGTGCAAGGTACAACAGCTATCAAAAAGCCCTTGGCCTCCCCCAGGTTTAAGGCCATTTTTTGGCCATTATATTTTTTGGTGAGGGTGTAACATCAATTTTTTCCTTGGTTTTTTAAAGTTAATGTTCAAGTGTGTGTGTATGTGTGGGTGTGTATATGGTGAGAGCATATAGTGCAGAGTGTGTGGTGTGTGTGGGTGTAGTGAGTGTGTGTGAAGTGAGACTCAAAAAGTGCTGCCCCCCAAATCTGCTACCCTAAGCAAGTGCCTTGTTTGTCTAGGTCAAAATACACCCCTGCAGCAGTGTCATTGATCTGTGAAGTAGTCTGTTTGGTCACAGGATGCAACAATATACATGTACCAAGATGACAGCGCCCAATATCAAGATGCAGAGTTTTACCAACTGGGTTTCTGATATGGGTTAAAATAAAAGAACACAGTTAAAGAGAGCTGCAGGTAAAGGAGAAAAAACAATGGCATCATGAGTAATACCCATGCTACAGTAGTTGTACTCAGCAGTTTAATGCCCCTTTAAAGGGATATGAAACCCAAAAAAAATTATTTAGTGATTCAGACAGAGTATATAATTTTTACAAAGTTTCCAATTTACTTCTATTATCAAATTTGCTTCATTCTCATAATATTCTGTGTTGAAGAGCTATCTAGGAAGGCATCTGGAACACTATATAGCAGGAAATAGTTCTGCCATCTAGTGCTCTTGCAAATGGATAACATTCTTGCAAAACTGCTGCCATATAGTGCTCTAGAAATGGGCTGGCTCCTAAGCATATGTCCCTGCTTTTCAACAAAAGCCATCAAAAGAACAAAGAAAAATTGATAATAGAAGTACATTAGAAAGTTGTTTAAAATCACATGCTATATCTGAATCATGAACGAAAAGCTTTGGGTTTCATATCCTTTGTCCTTAAACATATGGGAAGATACAATAACTATGCATATTTTTACAAACATATTTCTACAAAGGTGGAAAAAAATGATTCTGAATGTTTTAAAGAGACTATAACTGACTAGGTTATATTTACGGGATTTTTTTTTTTATCCTTATATGGATGTTTTATGCTTGTGGTTCAATATTCAGACACCATTGTCTTTATCAGTATACAGTTATTGAACCCCCTTAGAGACCAAGTTTAGATAAAAAAAATTTCTCTCTCTCTCTTCCTCTTACTCTATACCACCTAGACGTTCCAGATACATTTTCTTCTTTTCTCCCTAGACCTTAGTGGTGCTACCTAAATGGGTCACATTTTTACTGTAATTAGATTGCCTCATTATCGTTACTCTATTTGCTCTTCAAGTTTGTTCTCCCCACACACCCAGCTTTAGCTGTGATATTGCCACTTGTTGGGGTAGATTGCCTAACCTCACACTTCTTACTTTTGTCATTATACTCACGTAAGAACTTCACAGCAATGGACTTGAGCAACTATTATTGTGGTCGTTAGACCCCTCTTTTAAGGTACATGAAAGTTGTGGCATTCCTCTCTAGAGGAGATAGCTGATATGTAAAGCTATCTCTAGTAAATTTTGTTATTACAGGCTAAATGCTACTTTTTTAATATTACTATTTTTTGTAACATATTGTAAATGTTACAATTGTTGTACACATACTTTCCTTAATAAAAAAATACTTATTCAAGCCTCATTGCAAATAAGGTTTATTGTCAAAATGTACAGACTTTCAGCTGTTTACAAATCAAACAAAAGCAAAGGAAATAGCTCAACACAACAAATGTTTCAAGTGGTTTCCCCAAAGTCAACTGAAAATGCAACTTTTAATGAACTCTGAATTCTCAAAATTATTTAACCCCCTGAATAGAATCCCTCACAACAGCACAAATATGTAAAACAGGTGTTGTCTCAAGCACACCTGATGCAACTAATCAAGGGCTTCATTAGTTGCACCAGGTGTGCTTGAGCCAGAACACATTAAATACCTGAACTGGCTAAGGGTTTGTTGAGTGTCACGTTTGACTGAATGTTAGAAATATAGCTAAGTCAAAAGAATGGTCCAAAAAGTTATGAGAAGAGATCATTGCCCTTCACAAATAAGGAACAGAATACAAAAGATAGCAAAAGCACTAGAGACACCTGTGATGAGAGTGGGAGGTGACGTCACCGGACGGGGGCATGGCCCTTGGGCCATTAGTGTCTATGTCGCAGTTACTAAGTGAGATGTATTGTACCAGATGTATACTTCTATGCTCTGCAATAAAATAGCATTGTACCTTTTATGCTGTGTCCTGCATCTCATGACAACACCGTTGGAAGCAAAGTTCGTAAGTTCAAAGTTAAAGGAACAGTGGTTGCGCGTTGAGTTTTCAGTGCATTTTACAGGTTGAAAGTAAACATGAACGCTTGAGCGCAATTGAAGTTAAGTCACGTCAGGTTAGCGCAACCTCAGAGCTCTGGTTGACTCTTTTGCGAAACAAAAAAGTCTACAAAACACATAAAAAATACATTACAAAGTACAGTTACAATAATCACAACACTTTCTAATTAAATTAAGGCAAAGGGCTTTAACATAGAGATACATACATACACATGTCTAAATATGTATATGTATGTATTATATATATATATATATATATATATATATATATATATATGTGTGTTTATATATGTGTGTACAGATGTATTTACAGACATATATGCACATACGGTAAGGTTAGGGAACCTAAGGGGGTTTGTGACATTGAAGTCAAGTGTAGAATTATACACTAGTTATATCAAATAGCAAATATATTTATTTTTACACTTTATTTAACAAATATGCTTGAAACAGACGTTACCAGGGGGGGAAGAAATATCCACGGTTAAGCAACCTCTGGACTAATTGTAAGCTTACAGAATCTAGAGATCCCCACCGGTAATTAGACAAGTAAAATAAGGATGTATATATAGAAGGCTAAAAAAGAATGGGATAAGTCACTTCCATAGTTCAAATAAATAATAGCCAAATTATATAGCATCCACGTTTAAAAATAAGGGCTAGTGGACTGGGTATTGCGTGTCAAATCAGTAAGTCATACAGGGTAGGGAAGTTAGCATAAAAGTGATTCCATACACACAGGGTAGGTATTTAGGACAAGCATACAAATGTACAAGCTGTGCGCTCAAAGGCGTCCTCCTGCCTGCGTACTGCTCTGATTGAACAGAGTCAGCCGATTTCTGGCTAAAATCCCTATCAGATAGAGCTAGTTTCCATGCACACAAGTCATTCTCATATGCGCTTTGGATGTATTATATTATATTCAATACAAAATGTCACCATAAATTTCTCTTAGTTACTTTCAAACCGATACATTCAATTCAACATTAAAGGTTACTATGTAGCTTATAGCGTAATGGCATATAGAGCTTAGCAGAAATGTAGCTGTTCGTAACTAGGCAATTAAGCTTATTCTTAGATGACAGTTAAATTATATAACAACCCTCCTATAATTGCAGTTGGAGTGAGAAAACTATAGCAATATAAGTATAAGGTTACAGCGGTATAAAGTTAGAGAGTTTTCAAAAAACCGCTATTGCTATTTTAGGTATGTGACTAGCTCACACGCTTGTTCCACCCAAGGCCACGCCCACCGACGCGTTTCCGTCACAGAACGTGACTTCGTCAGGGCATAGGGCCAGCCCAGCATTCGGTACAAGAATTTATAGTAGTCAGTTGTCATAGCAACCTATAAAGTATTGGAAACGGAGGTGTAAAACTCCGCTATGGCCTCATTCTGTCATTTAACTTTTAATTTGTATTAGTTATGTGTACTGCCTTTAATTCATTGCACATTTCTAAAGTAAATATTTGAACAAAAAGGGAACATAACAATTCATCGTTTTATTGACGCTCACCACTCTTGTGTGGAGGTATATTGTGCATCATTATGTGCAAGTATTGTGGGGGAAAGTAGTATTCCCTAGTGATTGTATTGGGAGAGTTTTATAGGGAGAGCATATTGTATTCTATTTTTTATATAGAATACCTAGGTCAAATATGCTGATAATTGGTGTAATATTTAAAGAGTGGAAGAGGTTTTTACATAAAATATCTTATTGTGGGTTAACTATGGTTACTTGTAGTAGCATATCTGTGAGGTCAAAATGAGTCACTATTATCACCTATATAGTTTAAGGAAAAAACCTATCAAGTCACTGCCTGTGAGAGAGTCAGTTTCATTTTTTATATAAAATAGGTTATATAGGATATGAGATTAGCATTGTATGTAAACTTTATTATAAGTTTCGTTAGAATCATTTAATTTAAATTAAGTTCAATATTGTAAAAACACTATTCTCTTGCTTTACTTCATCTTGGGGAAGTAAGCTAATTTAATTCAAGACCCTAGACAGGGATAGTGTGTAATTAATATTGAATCCACAATAAGATGTATTTCATGAACCATTATCTATAAAAAGCATTTGTATGAAATTGCTTCATTTAATCCCCTAGGTGAGGTGGATTTCAGTTTGTGAATCCATCTACACTCTTTCTGTAGTAGCATTTTGTTAATATCGCCCCTTCTCCCTTTTAGTTTTATTTGTTCGATTGCACAAAAATAGATTTCATATTTGTGTCCCTGATGTTCATTGTTCATGTGTTGTGCTACAGGAACATTTCTGTTCCATTTGATGTCACCTATGTGTTCTAGCACTCTCGTGCGTAACTCTCTTGAGGTCTCACCCACATAGATTTTCGGGCATTTGCACATCGCAATATATATGACTTGTTTAGATCTGCAATTTAAAAAATCTTTAATTTCATATTGTTTGTCAGTGTCAGGGTGTATGAAGGTTTTTGTGGGGGTCATGTTCTTACAGGCTTGGCATCTTCCACATTTGTAAAAGCCTTTGGTTTCTCTCAACCATGTTCTTGGTATGTCTTTTGAGTAATGACTCTCCATAAGTATGTCTTTAAGATTTTTGGACCTTCTATATGTAATATTGGGTTTTTCAGATATTACTTCTTTAAGGTCTTCGTCTTCCTGAATGACATGCCAATGTCTTTGAATGATATTTTTTATACAGACATTTTTATCATCGTATGTTCCAATGATTCTTATAGGTTGTTGTTCAACAACCTATAAGAATTTTTCCTTAAACTATATAGGTGATAATAGTGACTCATTTTGACCTCACAGATATGCTACTACAAGTAACCATAGTTAACCCACAATAAGATATTTTATGTAAAAACCTCTTCCACACCAATTATCAGCATATTTGACCTAGGTATTCTATATAAAAAATAGAATACAATATGCTCTCCCTATAAAACTCTCCCAATACAATCACTAGGGAATACTACTTTCCCCCACAATACTTGCACATAATGATGCACAATATACCTCCACACAAGAGTGGTGAGCGTCAATAAAACGATGAATTGTTATGTTCCCTTTTTGTTCAAATATTTACTTTAGAAATGTGCAATGAATTAAAGGCAGTACACATAACTAATACAAATTAAAAGTTAAATGACAGAATGAGGCCATAGCGGAGTTTTACACCTCCGTTTCCAATACTTTATAGGTTGCTATGACAACTGACTACTATAAATTCTTGTACCGAATGCTGGGCTGGCCCTATGCCCTGACGAAGTCACGTTCTGTGACGGAAACGCGTCGGTGGGCGTGGCCTTGGGTGGAACAAGCGTGCGAGCTAGTCACATACCTAAAATAGCAATAGCGTTTTTTTGAAAACTCTCTAACTTTATACCGCTGTAACCTTATACTTATATTGCTATAGTTTTCTCACTCCAACTGCAATTATAGGAGGGTTGTTATATAATTTAACTGTCATCTAAGAATAAGCTTAATTGCCTAGTTACGAACAGCTACATTTCTGCTAAGCTCTATATGCCATTACGCTATAAGCTACATAGTAACCTTTAATGTTGAATTGAATGTATCGGTTTGAAAGTAACTAAGAGAAATTTATGGTGACATTTTGTATTGAATATAATATAATACATCCAAAGCGCATATGAGAATGACTTGTGTGCATGGAAACTAGCTCTATCTGATAGGGATTTTAGCCAGAAATCGGCTGACTCTGTTCAATCAGAGCAGTACGCAGGCAGGAGGACGCCTTTGAGCGCACAGCTTGTACATTTGTATGCTTGTCCTAAATACCTACCCTGTGTGTATGGAATCACTTTTATGCTAACTTCCCTACCCTGTATGACTTACTGATTTGACACGCAATACCCAGTCCACTAGCCCTTATTTTTAAACGTGGATGCTATATAATTTGGCTATTATTTATTTGAAGAATGGAAGTGACTTATCCCATTCTTTTTTAGCCTTCTATATATACATCGTTATTTTACTTGTCTAATTACCGGTGGGGATCTCTAGATCCTGTAAGCTTACAATTAGTCCAGAGGTTGCTTAACCGTGGATATTTCTTCCCCCCCTGGTAACGTCTGTTTCAAGCATATTTGTTAAATAAAGTGTAAAAATAAATATATTTGCTATTTGATATATGCACATACAAATACAGGGAGTGCAGAATTATTAGGCAAATGAGTATTTTGACCACATCATCCTCTTTATGCATGTTGTCTTACTCCAAGCTGTATAGGCTCGAAAGCCTACTACCAATTAAGCATATTAGGTGATGTGCATCTCTGTAATGAGAAGGGGTGTGGTCTAATGACTTCAACACCCTATATCAGGTGTGCATAATTATTAGGCAACTTCCTTTCCTTTGGCAAAATGGGTCAAAGAAGGACTTGACAGGCTCAGAAAAGTCAAAAATAGTGAGATATCTTGCAGAGGGATGCAGCACTCTTAAAATTGCAAAGCTTCTGAAGCGTGATCATCGAACAATCAAGCGTTTCATTCAAAATAGTCAACAGGGTCGCAAGAAGCGTGTGGAAAAACCAAGGCGCAAAATAACTGCCCATGAACTGAGAAAAGTCAAGCGTGCAGCTGCCAAGATGCCACTTGCCACCAGTTTGGCCATATTTCAGAGCTGAAACATCACTGGAGTGCCCAAAAGCACAAGGTGTGCAATACTCAGAGACATGGCCAAGGTAAGAAAGGCTGAAAGACGACCACCACTGAACAAGACACACAAGCTGAAACGTCAAGACTGGGCCAAAAAATATCTCAAGACTGATTTTTCTAAGGTTTTATGGACTGATGAAATGAGAGTGAGTCTTGATGGGCCAGATGGATGGGCCTGTGGCTGGATTGGTAAAGGGCAGAGAGCTCCAGTCCGACTCAGACGCCAGCAAGGTGGAGGTGGAGTACTGGTTTGGGCTGGTATCATCAAAGATGAGCTTGTGGGGCCTTTTCGGGTTGAGGATGGAGTCAAGCTCAACTCCCAGTCCTACTGCCAGTTTCTGGAAGACACCTTCTTCAAGCAGTGGTACAGGAAGAAGTCTGCATCCTTCAAGAAAAACATGATTTTCATGCAGGACAATGCTCCATCACACGCGTCCAAGTACTCCACAGCGTGGCTGGCAAGAAAGGGTATAAAAGAAGAAAATCTAATGACATGGCCTCCTTGTTCATCTGATCTGAACCCCATTGAGAACCTGTGGTCCATCATCAAATATGAGATTTACAAGGAGGGAAAACAGTACACCTCTCTGAACAGTGTCTGGGAGGCTGTGGTTGCTGCTGCACGCAATGTTGATGGTGAACAGATCAAAACACTGACAGAATCCATGGATGGCAGGCTTTTGAGTGTCCTTGCAAAGAAAGGTGGCTATATTGGTCACTGATTTGTTTTTGTTTTGTTTTTGAATGTCGGAAATGTATATTTGTGAATGTTGAGATGTTATATTGGTTTCACTGGTAAAAATAAATAATTGAAATGGGTATATATTTGTTTTTTGGTAAGTTGCCTAATAATTATGCACAGTAATAGTCACCTGCACACACAGATATCCCCCTAAAATAGCTATAACTAAAAACAAACTAAAAACTACTTCCAAAACTATTCAGCTTTGATATTAATGAGTTTTTTCGGTTCATTGAGAACATGGTTGTTGTTCAATAATAAAATTAATCCTCAAAAATACAACTTGCCTAATAATTCTGCACATATGTGTGTGTGTGTGTGTGTGTGTGTGTGCATTGGAGCTCTTTGCAGTCAAGTAGCTGAAAACACCTTAAGGCATATTTATGGAATATTCATTTTTAATAAAGTGTTAGTGAAAATTTAAAATTCCAATGATCTGCACAAATTAGAATACAGGTATACCTCTTTTTATTGTGCTTCACAGATATTGCTCTTTTTACAAATTGAAGGTTTGTGGAAACTGTGTCAAGCAAGTCTATAGGCGCCGTATTTCAAACATATATACACATGAATACACAAATATACATATTTATATATACACACCACCAGTAAAAAGTTTACGACTGAAGGCTCAGATAATGGTTAGCATTTTGTAACAATAAAGAATTTTTAATTAAGGAATGTACATTGTTTTTTCTAGACATAATGCTATAGTACACTTAATAGACTACAGTATGGTGTTAATACAACTTTTAAATGCACTGGGGGGAAAAAATGAGTGTGACTCATTTTATTGCTATATTCGCTTTATAGTGGTGGTCTGGAACCGAAGCCGCAATATCTCTGAGGTACACCTCTATATATGTATTTATAAATAGATAGTCGTATATATATATATATATATATATATATATATATCCTATATTATAAAAGGCCAAGTGTTTGTCTGAAGCCGTCATGCGCAGTAGAGACAAACACTTGGCCTTGAGATAGGGAGCGCGAGGTACACAAACAGCTGTGAGGTCTGCTGCGTGAGAAGCGGCCACGCGCTCCCCAGACCTCACAGCTGTTTGTGGCCGACGGGAGTGTTGCGATGGGGGCGTGGCCGGGTGTCACGAGGGGCGTGGCCGGGCGTCGTGAGGGGCGTGGCCGGCGGGTGTCGCCGCGATGGGGCGTGGCCGGGCGGGGTCCAGCGATAGGAAGACAGAGCCAGAGAGGGAGCAGGAGAGGGGGGGGGAGAAGGGCCAAAGAGGGGGGGAGAGAACCAAAGGGGGGGGAGAGAGCCAAGGGGGGGAGCCAAAGAGAAGGGGGGGAGCCAAAGAGAATGGGGGGGAGCCAAAGAGAAGGGGGGGGGCTAAAGAGAAGGGGGGGAGCCAAAGAGAAGGGGGGGAGCCAAAGAGAGGGGGGGGAGCCAAAGAGAAGGGGGGGAGTCAAAGAGAAGGGGGGGGGAGTCAAAGAGAAGGGGGGGAGCCAAAGAGAAGGGGGGGAGCCAAAGAGAAGGGGGGAGAGCCAAAGAGAAGGGGGGGAGCCAAAGAGAAGGGGGGGAGCCAAAGAGAAGGGGGGGGAGCCAAAGAGAAGGGGGGGGAGAGCCAAAGAGAAAAGGGGGGGGAGAGCCAAAGAGAAAGGGGGGGGAGCCAAAGAGAAAGGGGGGGAGCCAAAGAGAAAGGGGGGGAGAGCCAAAGAGAAAGGGGGGAGAGCCAAAGAGAAGGGGGGGGCAAAGAGGGGGGAGAGAGAGAGCCAAAGAGGAAAAAGAGCCAAAAAGGAGAGAGAGCCAAAGAGGGGGGAGAGAGAGCCAAAGAGGGGGGAGAGAGAGCCAAAGAGGGGGGGGAGAGCCAAAGAGGGGGGGGAGAGCCAAAGAGGGGGGGAGAGAGTCAAAGAGGGGGGGAGAGAGCCAAAGAGGGGGGGAGAGCCAAAGAGGGGGAGAGAGAAAGCCAAAGAGGGGAGAGAGCCAAAGAGGGGAGAGAGCCAAAGAGGGGGGGGGGAGAGAGCCAAAGAGGGGGGGGGAGAGCCAAAGAGGGGGGAGGAGAGCAAAAGAGGGGGGAGAGAGCCAAAGAGGGGGGGAGAGAGCCAAAGAGGGGGGAGAGAACAAAAGAGGGGGGAGAGAGAGCAAAAGAAAGGAGGGAGAGAGCCAAAGAGGGGAGAGCGAGAGCAAAAGAGGGGAGAGAGAGAGCAAAGGAGAGGGGGGAGAGAAAGCAAAAGAGAGGGGGTAGAGAGAGCAAAAGAGAGGGGGGAGAGTGCAAGGGGTGGGACCGCTGTACTGCAAAAAATGGCCCGTGTACACGGGCTTTAGTACTAGTATATATATATATGTTTAAATATATATTTGTGCAAAAAAACATCAGATATATGTAGAAATGTGTATTTATGAATAAAAAAAGAACATATTTTTCCGTGTGAAGAACATTGGAATCTTAAATATTAATATTAATTTATATGTCTGATTAGCGCACTTCAGAATATGCGATTGTGTTTGCGCACAAGTTGGGTTTTTTCTCCACTTTTTTGCTCATTTGACTTCTATGGGGCAATACGTTATCACACATGCAATATTCTAAGTTCAGCTTTTTTACTCAGTCGGGTTAGCGTGCGGGCAAAAACAGTTAACTTTCAACTTGTAATATGAGAGCAACCTGACGCACGCAAAAAGTTTACTTTTAGCGCAGGCTAGTTAACGCTCGAGCACACAGGCAATTCATACATACACTACACAAAAGTAATAGCGTAATATCAAACATAATTAAACTAATAAAGTTATAAAATAAACAGACATTATCCTCAAAGAGACATGAAAAAATTCATTCATGATTCAGATAGAACAATTTTAAACAACTTTCCAATTTACTTATTTTATCACATTTGCTTCATTCTCTAGGAATCTTTTGTTGGAAGAGCAGCAATGCACAGGCAACTAGTTGAACAAATTAGATGAACCAATGACAACAGTCATATATGTGCAGCCACCAATCATCAGTTAGCTCCCAGTAGTGCATTGGTGCTCCTGAACCTACCTAGGTATGCTTTTCAACAAAGCATCCCAACAGAATTCCAAATGTGATAAGAGAAATACATTTGAAAGTTATTTAAAGTGACATAAAACCCATATTCATGATTCAGATAGAACATACAATTTTAAACAACTTTTAAATGTATTTCTATTATCAAATTTTCTTTGCTTTCTTTTTATCTTTTGTTGAAAAACAGGAAGGTAAGTTCAGGAGTGTGCACGTGTCTACAGCACTATATGACAGCAGTTTTTTACATTAGCTAGAGCACTAGCTGACAGCACTATTTCCTTTCATGTAATGCTACAGGCATGTACAGGATGTCTCTTCAACAAAGAATAACAAGAGAACAAAGACAATTTGCTAATAGAAGTAAATTGGAAACCTTTTTAAAATTGTATTCTCTATCTGAATCATGAAAGAAAAAATGTTGGGTTTCATGTCCCTTTACAATTGCATGCTGTATCTGAATCATGAATGCTTCATTTTGACTTTGCTTTTTCTTTAATATTCAATCCTTTAGGATACAGGTTTGTAACAAAAATATGAGGTTAATTTATCTTAACTTGTTTTAAAATACATAGGGCTAGATTACAAGAGGAGTGCTAATTTATTGCACTCCCATAAACAGGCAAATTCCCCCGTTTATGGGCATGCAATAAATAACCAGCTGTTACAAGCTTGTGGTAGAAATTAGCGCTCCAAAAATTAACCAGAAATCGGATCTCTGGTTAATTTTTAAAGAGTGCCCAAAATGGGGCTGATTTATCCTAGGTCTGTCCAACATGATCCGCTCAGCATACTCTGTCGGCATTTATCATTGCACAAGCAGATCGGCTAGCAGGGGCTGTCAATCAGCCCGATCGTATAGAATCAGGCAGATTGATGTCCGCGACCTCAGAGCAGGCGGATCAGTTATGGTGCAGTGGTCTAAAGACCGCTACTTCATAACTGCTGTTTCCGGCGAGCCTGAAGGCTCACGCGGAAACAGGGTCATCAAGCTCCATTCGAAGCTTGATAATTCAGCCCCAATGGGTGTTTTTTATTTTAAAAAAATGTAGGGCTTAAAAGTGCCTTTACATTGCAGTCTATGGGGAACTTTGTGTTCCCTGTAAATATGTATATGCTTATATACATATATATATATTTATGTATTAATATGTGTTTATAAACATATTAACAAATACATACATTTGAATATATTCATATACATATATATTTAAATTTGCTGCCCATCGCTGCAAAACGTACCCCCTTCGCTGCACTAGGTTCTCATGCCGTGTCTCTGTGAATGTGTTAAAAAATGACCAAAGACACTGGGCAATTCTGTTTCTCTCTCTTTGGTACATAGCATTTCCAGACACAGCTGACATACTTAAAAAAAAAATTAAACACATTTGAAATACGAAGCTGTATAATCAATAAGTATGCCAAAATATATTTAAAGGGACATTAATCTGCTGTGAACAACTACAAAAGAATAGTAACTAATTATTATGTTATTGTATTTCATCCTGTTCCTGCAGCTTTTTACTAATCAGTTCTCCTGCTATAATAATTTAAAGGTGCCAGATACTGAAGGTCCGCCTCTTTGTGCTGGGTGCCGCCATCTTGGAGCTCAGGTATTCTCACAGGCTGTTACAAAAGCAGTGTGCCTTTACATATCAATGAGGATGTCAACTTTTTGACAATGGTATAATGTGCAGATGCTGCATTGCTCTATATTATTGTGGAGTACTTTTTTAAAATATACTTTGTGTAACTGTAAAACTGTGTAACAATGCAAAACCGTAAAGCTCACACAATGTATCATGCACACTAACTCCAAGCAAATGATACAGTTGTAAAAAAGTGGGCAACTGCTCCTGTTACACGTAGGTGAGAACACCCAAGCTCCAAGATGGCGGTGCCCAGTATGAAGAGGCAGAGCTATTATATACTACGTTATTAAAACAGGAAAACTGATTTAAAAAGAGTTGCAGGTATAAGGTGAAATGCCATAGTGAGTAGTTACTATTATTTTGTAGTAGTGCACAACAGTTCAATGTCCCTTTAAATCTAATGCTATGGGTCAAAACTACAAAATGTTATACTGTATACATTGTTCTATAACCCAAGTCAATTACTTGAAGGGAATCCATAAAGATAGATTAATTTAGTATCCTATGTAATTGAAAACATAAAAAGTTATCAATTACCAGGAAGAGCCAGATTCTTCCTTTTTGCTATCATGTATTTTACATTGTTTTTGTATTAAAGGCACAGTAAACATTAAAACATATTTTCTATAATTGTGAAGTCTGTGGACAATTACAAGAATGAGGCTCTTGCCTTTTAAATGTAATATTTTCTGTAAATTTACAGCTGAAAATCCCTCCTGTCTGACGCTGTGGTTTAATTAAAAAATGTGTCACAGGATAGTTTTCACATCCTACTTGATGGCACTGTTCATATAAATCTAGCACACTCTCAAACTGGGTAAAGCAGCCGAGAGTTTTTTTATATAAGCTTTGTGACAGGGATGCAAGTCAGTAGCGATCAAGCCAGCCTGAGCAATATTGTATACGTGTCAATTCAGCAAAATAAAATGTTCTCTGGAGAGATATGAAAGATGAAGTTTGTAGTATTATTTGGGGGGGGGGGATCTATTGAGTATTGTAACCATCTTGTCTCAAAAATGTCCTGTCCCTCTCAGTAAAATCAATAGGCTACCATCACGGGTGATAAAAGAACATGTTTTTCATCCACCAGTTGATTACATGGACATTAAGCACTAAATGCATTTTAAAGCATAGTATTGAGGTTATTCCCCATCTCCCTCTAGTCATGGATGCCGCCATGTTGAAACCTAGCTTTCACTGCATTCCAGTGCTCCTTTAGATACCTACAGTACCTGTAGTATAACCAAGGTTCCAAAATGGCTGCACCCATAATTGTCACTGGAAGCTAGCTAAATTAATTTTGTGAGCCAATAACATGAGTCATATATCAGCCATCAATCAGGAGCTCCTGAGTCTACCTAGGTATCCTTTTTCAACAAAGGATATCAAGAGAACAAAACAAATCAAATAATAGAAGTAAATTGGAAAGTTCTTTAAAACCACATGCTCTATCTGAATAATGTAAGGAAAAAAATTAACAGCTAACTGATTAACACCTTCACTGCCGGGAAGTGTGGTGTGCAGCTGCAATTAGCAGCCTTTTATCTACAAAAAGTCGCTGGCAAAGCCATGCATGTCTGCTATTTCTGTACAAAGGAAATCCCATATAAGCTTTTACAACCATTTGTCCTATGACTGCAGTAGTTGTGAGCAAATAATTTAATGAGAAACCCAAAGTTTGCGAAAAGTTAACAATTTTTTTGTTATATGATTGTAACTGGCAAATAGTGGCATCAAATATAACAAAATGGGCCTAAATAAATATATTTGGTTGTCTACTATAAATATATATATAGTTTTAGGGGTTCATTTTGAGAATTTGGGCAGTTCCACTATACCAAATTAGAGTTAGCCTATTGCATCACTTTAGACATAGCTGCAGAAGACTTTAAAATGATCAAAAATAAAAATATATATATTCGTTTGGAATTAACAGAATAATAGGATGTCAATTAATGCATTTTATGATTATTTTAAGTTAGAAACTACAGGTATTTGTGGACGCGATTATTAATAAAAAAATAAAAAAATTACTTTTTTAGGTAATTTTACAATAATTTCTGAATTCTGTGAATAATTAGCTAATTGAAAAATGTCATCTCCTGAAAGTTCTCTTTATGCCAAAAAAATGATAATATATATATATATGTTGCGGGTAAAGTCAGATATTGGGTAATCCTAGCATTACCCGGGTAAAACGGATATTACCCAAGTGGCTGTGGGTAAAGCCAGATGTAACATGATAAATCTCAGAGTGCATCGACTCACTGCATCAAACATATACTGTATATACGATTTACTGTAATTCCCCATCTTCACTATCTTTTTTGCCTCTGCCTGTGGGGTTCAAGGGGGGCAAACCACATTCCCCAAGGTTCACTTGGGGTGGATGCCAGAGGATTAGCGGGGGGCCATCCTTAAACTGCCCAGGCGGAGGCAAAATAAATAGTGTAGATGTGGGAATTACATTACATCGGACTTTAAACACAGCCGCTTTTAATGGTCATCAACACAAGTGAACAGTTTAAAGGACCAGATTAAAGAACCTTTGGCACAAAAGAAGCAGTTGATTTAGCTAAAATGTTAAGCTGATATTAAAGACACATAAAAGACAAATATGTTTTACTGGGAGCTAACTGAACATATCTGGTGAGCCAATGACAAGAGGCGCTCCCAGTAGTGTACTGCTGCTCCTGATATCAGGAGAATTAATAAATTAGATAAAAGAAGTAAATTGGAAAGTTATTTAAAATTGTATGCTCTGTCTGGCCCACGAAAGTTTAATTTTTAATTTACTCTCCCTTTAATGTCAATTGAATATATATATATATATATATATATATATATATATATATATATATATATATAAAATATATATATAATCAGAAGTGTTTTTCAATAAGATCTGTATCCATACTGCTGCATAGGATCAGAGCAATATCCAGATTACATGTTTTAAACAACTGCTCAGCCACCATACTGCAAAAATACCATAAGGAGTCCAATGAATACAGGAATCAGAAATTTAGAATTGCTTCTATGTTGCCACTATGATAATACAGTGCAGCATTTAACATTTCTTACTACATGGCAGTACTGTGTCATCTAGTGATCATCAGATGGGGAATTCAGCATACCTGCCGTTTTCTGTTTATAATGGTAAACACAATAAGAAATTCAAACACATGGCTGAACATTCCACAGAATCTTTAAGCACATCACTCAGTGGTGATATACCCCTGCAAGAATCTAATCAGACTGTGCAACAGATAACCACTTCATTTATGCATAAAGGGTAAAACAAAGCTAGATTACAAGATTGTGTGCAAGCAATTTTAGTGCTCCTCTTTGTAATATTGTGCGCTGGTTCGCATTGCTAGGAAGCATTGCGCTCATGAGAGCGCCCTTCCATAGGCTCCTATGGGAGCCTCGTTCTGAAGCCGTCAGAGACGGCATTAGAACCTCATGCAGCAAAGGGTTAAAAAGCGTAGCGATGGGCAGCATTTTTTATTTTATATGTATATGAATATATTCATATATTTTTATGTGTTAATAGTGTTATGTATAAACTTATATATATATATATATGTATATATATTTATGTATTAAAGAGTATATACATATATATTTACATTGCGGTCTATGAGAACATACAGTACCCATAGACCGCAATCTAAAGTCACTTTTCAGTGCCATTTTATTTTCTAACACTCCACTCCCACCAAGTTTAAAGCCCTAAAACTGCCTAGTGCAAGATTTTTTTTAATAACATTTTTTATAAGCGCTAATTGCTACCGCAAGCTCACGGTAGCAATAACCAGCCACTTGTAAAGGCTGGTTATTTATTGCTCGCCCACAAATGGACAAATTTGCCCATTGGCACCACGCGATAAAATAGCACTCCACTTGTAATCTAGCCCAAAATCTCCATTGACTTTAATGGAGATAAATGTTTTTACCACCAGTTTCCAAACTTTACATCCTCAATGGAAACTAGACCTTAGCCAAAAGCTGTTTATGGCTCTAATTTAATACCAGGATTCCATAGATATATTTTCTGTTAACGCTTCCAACCAACATCGGATTTGTCAAAAAATGCACCACAACAAATCAATTGCTATGGTTACACTATAAAAGTTACTTTTGCACCTGCGCTCCTTACCTGTGATCATCTCTAGAGAAAGACACTGGAGATAGTTACACTGGTTAGAGTTCGGTGGATTTTCGAGTTAGAGAGCTTTATGTTTTATTTTTTTTCTTATTGTAGGCCACATAATAATTAGGAACACACATACACATCCATATTTTAGTTAATATACACACATTAGTTTGCACAGACACACACAGTCTCACACATATACAAACACACATTTTGTTTGTTTTATACCAATCACACATAACATTTATACATATTTTCTATTTTTTTCTTAGTAACCCTGTATCCCAGTCACATCTGCCCAGGGGCGGAACTACCAGGGATGCAGAGTTCGTAACTGCGACCGGGCCTGGGAGGTCCACCCCTCAGGGGGGCCAACAGCTTCAGCACAAAAAATTTTTATTTTTTTTTTCTTCATGGGATGCTGCTCTGCTGCAGGCACATTTACATGGCTACATTGTGATCCCCAGTTCCACCTTGCAAGGCTGCCACCTGGATGAGGAGTGCGAGTGTGGGCACTGGTCAGGGCTGACTCTCGGTGGGTGCAGCGCACTCAGCTTCACACTATAGCCTGGCTGTGTGCGACTCTATAGCCTTGTGCTGGAAGATCAGAGTCGCACACAGCCAGACTATAGCACAATGCTGCGTGAAGATCATCCATGCCTATCAACCAGGGGGGGGCGCCCATCCCCAGAATTCAGACGTCACCGGCATCAAACAGCAGTAGACATGAAGAACTTTCAGGAGTCAGTTGCAGCAGCTAGATAAGTAGTGAGTTGCTTGTGAGTACCTTTTACTTGCTGAGCTGGTGGCTGCTGATGCTGCTTTTCTGCTACCTCTGCTGCCGTGTCTGCCCCGCCCTCATCGCAGTACACATCATAATATATTATTATTATTTATTTTAAATTCTAAAAGCCTGGCGCAGACGCAGCACAGTGAGTGCAGGCTTTTACAGAGAGGCAGGTCCCTTTTCAGGCGCGCCGCTGGCAATATGAGCAGCTACCCGAGGGGCCAGGTGGAGAATCAGGGCTGTCTGAGTGGGACCATGATGCATCTAGCTGCATGCCTGGCAACCAGAGTGTCATTTCAGAGAGTCACTCACATTGTCAGTGTGGAGGCAGCCATCTAGTACTCCTGCATGGATGCCCAGTGAATAGCACTAAGGTAAGACTAAGTTCAATGTGAAAAAAAACCTAGTCGGATGCAACTCATTTTTTTCAGCTCTAGTCTCTAGAATAGTTACAGAAGACTGATATGATATTATTTATAGATATAGATATATAGATACAGTATATACAATATAAACCAAAATAAATATATATACAGATATATATCTATATATAGATATATATCTATCTATATATATATATATATATATATATATACATACATATATCTATATCTATACACTTTGTTTTATATATAAATATATATATATATGGATCTGGCACAATGGTCACTGACTCTGTGGAAGTGAGAGTGCAGAGTGAGAGTGCAGATGCATACAATTTTAAACAACTATACTTATATTATCAAATTTGCTTCTTTCTCTTTGTATCCTTTGTTTAAGGAACAGTAATGCACTACTGTGAACTCGATGAACACATTGGGTGAGCCAATGACGATAGGCATATATGCACAGCCTCCAATCAGCACATAGGTTCCAGCAGTGCAATGCTGCTGCTTCTGAACTTTTTCAATAAAGGATACCAAGAGAACAAATCAAATTAAAAAATAATATATGTAAATGAGAAATTTGTTTAAAATTGCATGCGCTATCTAAAACATGAATGTTTAATTTTGACATCATGTTTTTTTTAAAAAAAAAAAAGATATGTATCAAATTCACATTTTTTGGAGGAGTGGGTGGGGTTGTGGGAGGGCCTTCTTAGATTATTGTACCTGGGCCCTGTGGTTTCTAATTACGCCTCTGCTTATCCTAAACTACTCTTTCCTCTACTAACCACATATTCGTCCCCTACCCATAGTAAAGAAGTTAGGGAAGCTAGGGACTGTAGAGATAGGATAGTTTTATGGAGGATACAGGGATAGATATAGTGAGGGGAGTGGGGGGTTTAGAGATTGAATAGGATGGGTAGATCTAGGGACCAAGGTTTAGGAGGAGGAATTGTCCTACCTCCATCCCTGGCAGAGTACAGAGGAAGAAAAAGTGCAAGATTGGAGGTGGGAGGAGACAGCCAGGGTCAGGCACAGACAGGCACATCAAGAACAGGAAGAGTGGGGCAGCCTGTGACAAGTGAGGGTGGGGCTGCAGGTGCCTTGTCACAGCCTGCAGGGACAGGTACGGGAGAGAGGGCTGGTCTCTGACCACAGGAGGGAGAGCCTGTGTCTGCTAGCCCCTCAGGTGTGAGAGGCAGGCTAAAGGAGGAGAGGTACTTCGAGGAGGAAAAGGAGGCTTTTGTTAAGGCTGATTTGGACAAAGTGACACAACTTGAAAATCCAAAAATTAGCATAAGAAGCAGGCTGTGGGAGGAGATACGTGATTTAGTCAACTGCTTAACCCCTTAACGACCGAGGACATGCAGGGTACGTCCTCAAAAAAAAGGCAGTTAATGCCTGAGAACGTACCCTGCACGTCCTCGGTGTGGAAAGCAGCTGGAAGCGATCCTGCTCGCTTCCAGCTGCTTTCCGGTTATTGCAGTGATGCCTCGATATGGAGGCATCCTGCAATAACCTTTGGTAGCCATCCGGTGCAGAGAGAGCCACTCTGTGGCCCTCTCTGCACCGGAGATCGGTGGCTCCCTGCTTTGTTGGGTGGGAGCCGGACCGGGAGGCGGGTGGCGGCCATCGATGGCCCTGGTTATGTGCAGGGGGGGCGGGATCGTGGGCGGGGACGAGCGGGGGCGCGCACGGACGCGCGCGCGTGCACGGGAGGGCGGGGGCGGGCGCGTGCACGGGGAGGGAGCGGGTGGGAACCGCTACACTACAGAAAATGAATTAATAAAAAATGTACAAATTTCTAAATAATAATAATAAATTTTAAAAAAAAAAGATCAGCAAGGTGGTGGGGGATTGTCTGTGTGGGGGGGGAAGCTACACTACAGAAAAAAGCCAAAAAAAATAAAAAAAAGCACTTTTTTTTGCAAACTGGGTACTGGCAGACAGCTGCCAGTACCCAAGATGGCCCCCAATGAGGCAGAGGGGAGGGTTAGAGAGCGGTTTTGGGGGGGATCAGGGAGGTTGGGGGCTAAGGGGGGGATCCTACACCCTAGCATATGTAAATATGCTAAAAAAAAAATTTATTTTTTTTTAAAAAACACTTTTATTTTAGTACTGGCAGACTTTCTGCCAGTACTTAAGATGGCGGGGACAATTGTGGGGTGGGGGAGGGAAGGGAGCTGTTTGAGAGGGATCAGGGGGTGGGATGTGTCAGGTGGGAGGCTGATCTCTACACTAAAGCTAAAATTAACCCTGCAAGCTCCCTACAAACTCCCTAATTAACCCCTTCACTGCTAGCCATAATACACGTGTGAGGCGCAGCAGGATTTAGCGGCCTTCTAATTACCAGAAAGCAACGCCAAAGTCATATATGTCTGCTATTTCTGAACAAAGGGGATCCCAGACAAGTATTTACAACCATTTGTGCCATAATTGCACAAGCTGTTTGTAAATTATTTCAGTGAGAAACCTAAAATTGTGAAAAATTTAACTTTTTTTTCAATTTGATCGCATTTGGCGGTGAAATGGTGGCATGAAATATACCAAAATGTGCCTAGATCAATACTTGGGGTTGTCTACTATACTACACTAAAGCTAAAATTAACCCTACAAGCTCCCTAAAAGCTCCCTAATTAACCCCTTAACTGCTGGGCATAATACACTTGTGGTGCGCAGTGGCATTTAGCGGCCTTCTAATTACCAAAAAGCAACGCCAAAGCCATATATGTCTGCTATTTCTGAACAAAGGGGATCCCAGAGAAGAATTTACAACCATTTATGCCATAATTGCACAAGTTGTTTGTAAATAATTTCAGTGAGAAACCAAAAGTTTGTGAAAAAATTTGTGAAAAAGTGAACGATTTTTTGTATTTGATCGCATTTGGCGGTGAAATGGTGGTATGAAATATACCAAAATTGTCCTAGATCAATACTTTGGGATGTCTACTAAAAAAAAATATATACATGTCAAGGGATATTCAGGGATTCCTGAAAGATATTAGTGTTCTAATGTAACTAGCGCTAATTTTGGAAAAAAGTGGTTTGGAAATAGCAAAGTGCTACTTGTATTTATGGCCCTATAACTTGCACAAAAAGCAAAGAACATGTAAACATTGGGTATTTCTAAACTCAGGACAAAATTTTGAAACTATTTAGCATGGGTGTTTTTTGGTGGTTGTAGATATGTAACAGATTTTGGGGGTCAAAGTTAGAAAAAGTGTGTTTTTTTCAATTTTTCCTCATATTTTATATTTTTTTTTATAGTAAATTATAAGATATGATGAAAATAATGGTATATTTAGAAAGTCCATTTAGTGGCGAGAAAAACGGTATATAATATGTGTGGGTACAGTAAATGAGTAAGAGGAAAATTACAGCTAAACACAAACACCTCAAAAAGGTAAAAATAGCCTTGGTCCCAAACGGACAGAAAATGGAAAAGTGCTGTGGTCATTAAGGGGTTAAACCAAAAAAGATCCTTGGCCAGTATTAAGCACAGTCTGCACAGATACCATTAAAGCTGTAGAGAAGTTACAGCAAACATGGCAAAGCAAGCAAGCTATGCCCGTGGTACAGGTGGTGGTCCAAGTCGGACAATACTATTCAAGCCATGGGACATGCTATGTGGTGTCATCTTAGAAATCATTGTGCAAGGTTGTGAAGGAACCATGTACATAAGTACAGAACCCACAGAGGTCCATAAAGGTAATTAATCAATATCATACATGATAACTATGTTTTCAATTATTAAAAATTGTTGATAATATACAAAATATCCATAGACTTTAATCACAATCAATATATTTAACATCATTGTCAGAATTAAATAAAAAAAAGTAATGTTAAGTACATTAAAGTGACACTGAACTCAAAAATTATCTTTTGTAATTCAGAAAGAGCATGCAATTTTAAGCAACTTTCTAATTTACTCCTATTATCAATTTTTCTTCGTTCTCTTGCTATCTTTATTTGAAAAAAGAAGGCACCTAAGCTTTTTTGGGTTCAGTACTCTGGACAGCACTTTTTTATTGGTGGATGAATTTATCAACCAATCAGCAAGGACAACCCAGGTTGTTCACAAAAAATAGGCTGGCATCTAAACTAACATTCTTGCATTTTAAATAAAGATACCAAGAGAATGAAGAAAATTTGATTATAGGAGTAAACTAGAATGTTGCCTAAAATTTCATGCTCAATCTGAATCACAAAAGAAAAACTATGGGTACATTGTCCCTTTAAAGGAATAGAAAGGTAAAAATGGAAATGTACATGGGTGCATTACAATGTGAAACATAAGCATTTTTAAACATTTTTTTTATATTTTGATTGAGGACAACACAACACAAAATATGCTTTTTCAGGGTATGAAACAAACATGTCAGATATTCACAGCATATTTTAAATTATGGAATGTACATTAAAATGTCGAGTCCCCTTTTTTGGCCCCTTAAACAGTGTTGGTCACTCTTGGACCTATAGTATTATAGCATTTTAAAACTAGGGGTTAAAGAAACATATCCACCAGCGGTGGGGTAGTAATTGCATCTAAATGAAGCAAAGGGATTTAAGTATGGTTTGGACTATAGCAAGATAGAAGTGTAAGTTATCTGAACAATATATATAGTGTAGGTCGCACTTCGATCCTTATTGGTTAAACTGAGACAGGATATAAGGGTTTTGTAACAGTTAACATAATTAAATCTTGCTAACTAAACTAGGGGCCAAAGCTTAGCCAACTGTCAACATTCAAAATGAGTATACATAATATGCTGGGAATTGTAAAGACGGGTGGGATTTCTTTTTTAAGAAATTAAGGGTAATGCCTCTAGAATATTTTTTACACCTGGTTGATTTAGAAATTAAGGTTAATACCGCATGGGCACCAGCTTAACCTCAAAGTATGAACTGACTACATGTTAAAGGGCCATAATACCCAAATGTTTAAACACTTGAAAGATATTTTACCTCAAAAATTCCTCAGTAGCCACCTCCCATTGTAAAGGTGAAGTATAACTTTTTACACAGAACTTACTCTGCTGAGCTGAGGAGATTGTGAGGTAAAATACCTTCCTTTTTACATAGAGATGCTCAAGTGATATTTTCCTGTCAGATTTTTACAGTTATACTGCATCAGTTTCAAGTGATTTAGCATATGAGTATTATGTCCCTTTAATAAATTCCAGGTCACCATTAGTTACCTCATTGTACCATGTATGAGATTTTTAGTTGAGCTAACTATATATTGGCTCCATCATGGACCCAGCCATTGTCCAAAGAGGAGAGGTGCTAATTATAAATAATATGCTTTCAGCAATGATGGAAAGGTATCGCTAAAAACGTCGCATATATAATCTATGTAAGAATTGACCTAGCCAAGGGCCCCCTCAAGCCCCTGGACTGGATTTCTATACAAAGGATATTTACAGTGATCAATTTAAGTAGCACAATGGTAACGCAGGCATATTAATATCTGCATACATAAAATATAGTAGGTTATTAGCCATGACATCTGTAACACAATCATTAATGAAAATGACCCTCCCGGAGCCCCCCACAAACCCTCAGGAGATGCAATAAGACAAAGGTTTTGTTCGTAGATATCAACATATGTAGTATAGCATTGAAAGTTATTCAATGTATAAGGCATAACACTGGTGAAATAGTAAAAAGGCTAAAGTCACCATACAACAGCTTAATATGTGGTGCGGTAAAAAAACCAAAATACCTTAACACTTAAATTATTTACACCTAGGTTACAAGTTTTGCGCTATAGAGGGTGCAAAATGAACGCAACAAAAGTTACATTATTTCACCCTCCATAGAGCTGCCATTACGAGTTTTTAAAAAGCCGCCTTGTGATTGCGATATGGTTGTGTTAAGCTTCATACCGCACAAAATACAAGCGCTGCTTTGACGTGCTCGTGCACGATTTCCCCATAGACATCAATGGGAAGAGAGTGTTAGAAAAAAACCTAACACCTGCGATCGCCGAATGAAAAGCTCTGTAACGCAACCCCATTGATGTCTATGGGGAAAAAAAGTTAGGTTTAAACCTAACACCCTAACATAAACCCCAAGTCTAAACATCCCTAATCTGCTGCCCCCGACATCACGACACCTACATAAAGTAACTAACCCCTAATCTGCCGCTACCGACATCGCCACCACCAAAATAAAGTTATTAACTCCTAATCTGCCGCTCCCGATATCGCCGCCACTATAATAAAGTTATTAACCCCTATTCCCCCGCACCCCAACATTGCTCACACTATAATAAAGATATTAACCCCTATTCCGCTGCTCTCCGACATTGCCGCCAGTAAAAAAAGTTATTATCCCCTGAACCTCTGGCCTCCCACATCACTATCCCTAAATAAACCTATTAACCCCTAAACCGCCAGCCCCCCACATTGCAAAGCACTAAATTAAACTATTAACCCCTAAACCTAACAACTCCCTAACTTTAAATTAAAATTACAAGATCCTTATCTTAAAATAAATAAAAACTTACCTGTGAAATAAAAAAAAACTAAGTTTAAACTATATATTAAACTAACATTACTATTATACTAAAATTAAAATAACTATCAATTAAATAAATTAAATTACAAATTACAAAAAACCAAACCCTGCGATGTAGCTCCCTTGTGTTTGATCCGTTTGGTAACTTGGTGTTCAGCGTGTGCAGATTCTTTTAGATAGCACTATGTGGGTATTGGGTCAAAAACATGGGCATATTTTATAGCATAAGTCCCATGGAGGAGATTATTGTGAGAATTAAGTTGAAGCATGCCCTAGCTCCTCTTGCAAACTTCTGTTTCTGCAAGCATAGCCACGATGAGTGATTTTTTAGTTAGATCTTTTGTGGTTTTGTCAGAGTCAAGTCCCTTCTGATTGTTAGTCATGGCTGACTCACTGGTATCGAATGGGGACGGAAGCATTGAAACACAGCAGCAGCGAGGTGTGTATTTTTCGTTCAGTTGTACCGGGGCCCTTCGAAACAACAGTCAGGTTCAGATTATCTGTAGCCAGCTCCCCGCTGCAGGGATCACGCTGTTCATCTTGCAGAGCTTTATTGCTTGTTCCTCCAGCCGAGGCGGAAGAATCTGTGACAAAGAACGCTTTTCTTCTGTGAAGTTTCCCTTCCGGACGCCATCATTTTTTATATACTTTATGAGGTCTTGTTCTGAGTCATCTGCCATTGCATGCTTTATCAGAGGTTCGGAGGTTTCCATATAGTCCCTAGGTAAGGATCTTTGATATAGTTTGATGCGCCTACTGAATTGCATTTATTCAAGAGCACTAAACCCTAGATAAATTATGAATATTTCACATTCTTTCTTTATTTATTTATTTATTTATTTTTATAATTATTTATTTACAATATCATTCAGGGGTACAGAAAAAAAAACAGGATATCAGTTGTAATTCCTTGCTTACATAATAGGGGATAGAACATTTCTTCAAAAGCAACAATAAATTATCCCTTGTTACAGCTCATGCAACAAAAACTTAAATATATATAGAAACAAAATGGCTTCTAGGAATTTACAGCTAGTAAACTACCTAAATCTTCCTAAACTAGTCAGTCGGCTCGACCTCAGAATGGAAGGGGAGGAAAAAAGCAAACACAGCAACCCCCTTTAAAGGTCCCCATATAAAATAATTAACCCTTCCACTCGGAAGAAAATAAACCAAGTTCTAGTTGCTGTACAAACCAACTGGAGTCCCTGAATGGGACAATTACCTGTAATTGAGCAACTATAGGTAAGGTTAATATAACCTTTTCCCATTTAGAAAAGAATCTTTGTATTGACTTATCATGTGCATCTCTCAAATTAAATTGTTCCATAGTAATCTGATTATAAACTTTATTTACAAACTGCTTGAATTTGGGTTCACGTGGGGATTTCCAATTCCTAAGCAGAACATTACGCCCTACTAAAATTAATGTATTTATGAGCCTAGTATTTACATAGGGTTCCTACTGCCCTATAAGAAAAAAAATATGTCTTGACTCGAAACTGAAATTGCAAGGGTTTACCTTATTCACCCAAAAACACACTTTACTCCAGAACTGGGACGCTTTAGGGCAGTTCCAAAAACAATGTATTTCATCTGCATCTTTAGAATTACATTTAGGACAATTAACCTCTGTCTTATACCATTTTGACATCTTAGCTGGTGTAACATATGCTAAGTTTAATAACTTGAAATGGAATTCCTTCCAGTCTACAAAAACTTGAGTTTGATCAATTAATCTAAAACTTTGTAGAATATGATCCTTATTAACATTTGGGAGAGACTTATTCCACTTCCTTTCTAAATCCTCAATATGCAACAGCCCACTATGTTTAATAAGTAAGTTATATAAAATTGAAATGGAGCTTTTCCCAGCTTGATATAATTTAATTATACCATCTAAATCTCCCAATGACGTAGAGTTTTCAGCCTCTGCTCGTAAAGATCCAATCCAATGTTGTGCCTGAAGATAGGCATAGAACAAAGTTTTTGGTAAATTAAAGTTAGTCCTTAGCTCTTAATCACTAGTGACTCCTCTACACAGATATCTTTTATATTTTTAAGGCCCTTGCTAGCCCATGTAGTGAAAATTTTATATGTACATCCCGATGTAAAATCCGGATTCCCTACTAAGGGAAGAAATGCAGATATACGAAAATTAATATGTAATTCCGAGCATACTTTTTGCCATGCCAAAATTATGTATTTAAAAGTATACATATGTGCCACATTTGCTGGTAGTTTTGCATAGGGTATATGAATCAATGCTTTCAAAGCGAATGGACTTATCAAATATGTTTCTAAACCAAAGAAAGAAACCTGTTCTTTTTCTAGTATCCAATCTAGTACAAATTTAACCAATGAGGCATAATTGTAAAGCTGAAGATTCGGGAGTGCTAAGCCGCCATGTGCTTTAAAATATGATAATTTAAATAAAGAAATCCTAGGTTTCTTCCCATGCCATATAAATCCACTGAATAAATTTTGCACTAATTTTAAGTCCTTTTTAATAATTAACAACGGAAGATTCTGTAACAAATACAATAATTTTGGGAATAAAATTGCTTTAACTAACATTACTCTAGCAGAAAGTGAAATGGGTAAATTGTGCCATGCACATAATTTCTGCTTGAACATCTCAATACATTTTGGAAAATGTAATTCATACCAACACGAAGGATTCTTACATAAAATAATACCCAAATACTTAATTTCCTGTACTTCTTTAAAAGGATGAAGAAAAGGAGACTTTGGTTTATAAATCCACATCAGTTCCGATTTCCCCCAATTAATTTTGTAGCCTGAGATTGAGCTAAAAATTTCTATAATTTTTAGCAATTGGGGTATGGATTGATTAATATTGCTTAGAAAAAGTAAAATATCATCAGCAAATAATGATGTCACCAGATTTTTATCCCCTAATTGAATTCCCTTTAACTCCTTTCTTAATAGAATGGCTAGCGGCTCTAATGATAGATTAAAAAGCAAAGGGGAGAGGGGACACCCCTGACGCGTGCCACATTGAGAGTAAAGCTCTTGGATACTTCCCCATTAACAATGATAGCAGATGTTGGGGCTGATATAAAATCCGCACAAACTGATAGAAATTCCCGGAAAAGCCAAATCCTTTAAGTGCCGTAAACAAATGGTCCCACACTATACAGTTGAACGCCTTCTCAGCGTCGACTGTAAGTAGGGCTAAGTCTATGCTATCATGCGCCTTTTTCTTATTTATCCCTTTACTCCAGAAATGATCAATAACTAACATCACTTTTCGAAGGTTCTTCACTGAGTTTCGACCCACCATAAAACCTGCTTGGTCCGGATGTATTAGTGGCTCAAGCATTTTCTTAAGTCTAGATGCAATGATAGCAGTTAGCAGCTTATAATCTTGGTTTAACAGCGATATAGGCCTGTAAGAGGACATCATTTCTGGATTTTTATCTTTTTTCAAGATCAGTGCCACATTCGACGCTGAGAAGAACCTCGACTGCATCTGATTTTTAATATAGTATTCATTAAAAAGTGTTGCTAATGTAGGTAGAATTTGATCATGCAAGAGTTTATAGAACTCTGATGGAAGAGCATCCTGACCTGACGTCTTGTTTGACTTAGCTTGTTTAATGGCATCTGAGATCTCACCTAGCGATATAGGCTCATTTATTCGTCTCAGGTCCTGTGGGTCTATTCTGGCTAACACTACTCTTTTCCAAAAATCTTGTTTATTATTTGAATTAACTGTTCCTGTTGAGTAAACCTCTTGAAAATATTTCACAAATTCACATCTTATCTCAGCTATATTGGAGACCCTTCTATCCCCAATCTTAATTGTGGCTATAAAATTCTTCTGGGACCATCCTTTAGCTAATTTAGCTAAATATTTTGCAGAGTGGCCATAATGTCCTCTAAATCTAGCTTTTTGTTTTAGATCCTCTAAAGCCATGCCTTGTTTCAGGAACAGATCTCTCTCTATTCGGGCCCAGTATACTTATCCCAAAGGGTCTGATTTGAGTTATTTAAATATTTTTTGAAAGCATTTTTGACCTGATTAGCTAATTGTTCTTCTCTACTTATCCTCTTCCTTTTCCACTTGCATAGAAAAGCAATAATCTCGCCCCTCAGGACTGATTTTGCTGTTTCCCATAAGATTTCTGGTTTATCTGCATATGCAACGTTGAACTGATAAAATTCTTTCCATCTAGTTTGCAGCCAGTTCTTAAATTTAGCGTTATTGACTAAATATTGGGGGAAAGAAAAACGTGGCTTAAGAAGATCTGGAGACCTAATTGCATTAATCTCCAGACTAATAATTGCATGGTCAGAGATGACGATCTCGCCTATCTCTGATTGAATCTCTAAGCCAAGCATATTAAAAAGTAATCTATTCTAGAGAATGATTTGAATGATTTAGATTCACAAGTATACTCCCTACTGTCCGGATGTTGTAACCTCCATATATCTTTAAGTGCAAGCTTATACCCAAAGTTTTGTAGAACCTTAGTTTACCTGTTATATCTGGATCTTTGCCTAGGGTTGGACCTATCTAAATTTGGGGTAAATGCCATATTCAGATCTCAAGTCAAAACAATATTCTTCCCCACAAACGGGAGTAACTGCAGGCTCAACTTTTCCCAAAATCCTCTATCCAAGGAGTTTGGGGCATAAACGGTACAAAAAATAAAAGGACATTTATTAATCAATATTTCTAAAATCTGAAATCTACCTTCTGTATCCAGTACTTGCGATATAATCTGGTAGGAAAGATGCTTATTAAACAATATTGCAACTCCTCTTTTTCTCTTGTCATATGATGTTGCAGAAATCTCTCCCGCCCGTTTTGTTTTCAGTTTGGGTAATTCATGGGGTTTCAACCAGGTCTCTTGGATAAATGCAATATCGGGCTTAAATTTCCCTAATTCCTTAATAATCAATTTCCTCTTGATTGGGGAGGATATACCCCCCACATTCCACGAAACTAATTTCAATTTGAAATATTTCACATTCTAATGTTCTTCACATAGAATAATATGTTCTATTTACTGTTAAATAAATATTTCTATATATGTCTGATAATTTTTTGGTATAGAATATATCTATATAAATTTCCAAATAGGGTAAGCACAGTCTTACAATACTTGCAGCAGCCAGGGTGCACTTCCACAGCAACATAGAGATCCAATTCACAAAAAAGGCACTCGCTGGTCTTTTTATAAAGCTTAGTTTTGGTGCTCCCCTCACACCTTTGTCAAATGTTGTGTAATGGCTCACATAGAATGAATCAATGAACCTAAAAGCAACTATCCCACTCTCTGTATGAGTAGAAATATTACAGAGCGTGGGATGAAATACAGAAGTGTAATCACATGAACTCGCCCCATATACTGTGTGAACACTCCTCACTAATCCAGTAAATGGTAAATACACACAGGGGAGAGTCACTTATTGGGAGGGCACCCTCCAAACGTTCCCCACAGAAACAATGGCGGTATGGATCAGGAGATGAGCTTGCTCCTCTATTTTGACAGAATATTCTTATAACAGCTTTCTTATGCACAATGTGTCATAGGACTCATACCTGTCAACCTCCGGAACGTGTAAGGCAGAAGTGGGGGCTGGCTGCAAATCCGTCGTTTCACCTCCGTACGTGGTGCCTCTTTATCCTGCAGGGAATTTCAGAGTCCTATCCCCACCTTCACTGGCGGTTGCTTCGATCTCCAATCCTCCTCCAGAGGCGTGGGACAGCGATGGGGGCGAAGTTTGCCCCCTCATACGCCAACCTGTTCATGGGTTGGTGGGAGCTGTCCCACGTCTATGGAGGGGAAATCCCTTCAGGAAGGACATCATTTGGTATGGTCGGTTCATTGACGATCTCCTATTTATTTGGGGGGGCACCACACATGCTCTCCAAGACTTCATTGTAAGTCTGGATGATAATGCTATGGGGATTCAGTTTACTATTGAAATACAGCCTGACACCATTCATTTCTTCGATGTAACCTTAAAGGGCACCACTGGTTGTGGCATAAGTTCTGAAACGTATCGGAAGCCCATTTCGGGAAATTCATTGTTGCACGCCGACAGTTGCAACCCACAGGGTATGTTTAAGGGGGTGGACAAAGGCCAATTTATTCGACTAAAGAGAAACTGTAGCGAGGCTAGGGTTTATGAAAAACAGGCGGATGATCTCACTAAGAGACTCCGGGATAGGGGCTACAAAACCTCTGTGATAACTAGGGCCAGGAATACTGTAAATAGCATACTCAGGAGCAAACTCTTAGAACCCCCGAAGGACAGAACCAGGAAGCAAAACATAGAAGAAGCTCCAAAAGATAGAGTAACGTTTTTAACTGAATACTCTAGGCAATATGAGGATATTTGCAGGATAGTTGGTAAGCATTTTGGATTGCTGGCAGCAGATGATAATTTACAAGGAGTGGTGGAAAGGGGGATCAGGTGCTCATATAGAAAGAATAGATCCATTGGTAACATAGTTGCACCCACCAGACTAAAAAAGACAGGGGTAGTGACATCTTCCTGGCTGAGTGTTAAAGGCACATTCCGATGTCACCACCGTACATGCGTGGCCTGTGAGAGATTAGTGACGGGGGATACATTCTTTTCCCTTAACTCAGGACAAGAGTTTAAAATTAACTGCTGCCTCAATTGTAGGTCTACATTTGTTATATATGTGATCAGTTGTGAGGCTTGCTCCGTCCAATATGTAGGGCTCACCACCAGGGAGGCCAGAACACGCATAAAGGAGCACCTAGTGGATATCAGAGCAGGTGTATTCACCACCCCACTTGTAAATCATTTCTCAGGGGTACATTCAAAGGAGATCTCAACCTTCGCTTGGACCATCATTGAACGAATACCACCATTAAAGGGGAGACAGGACAGAAACCGCAAGTTGGGTGAGAGGGAGGTCTTCTGGATCTTCAAGCTCAAAACTAGGGTTCCAGAAGCCCTCAACTTGGAATTTGACCTCATCAACTTTTGGTGACCCTCTATGCATTCATATATATGTATGAGACACACCCCCCGGTAATCCTTGACTCCTCTGGGTGGTATGCTGGTGGTCAGTGATTGCGTTGGTATTATCCTGACTATAGGTCCCGGTCTCCTTCATGTGGTTCTGAGATATCAAGGTACCCAATGTCACATTGCCCATATATATACTTTATTTGTCACTACATGATACACTGTATGAAGTTTTGTATCAATCACTTGGGCATTGCCTCAGAGTCCCCCGGTGAGCGTACTATTTTAAAACAGGTAATGAGTAAGGCTACACGCTGAAACGTGTTTACCTGACATTTTCCAGCCCTTCTGCACCTTTTCCGTGTTTAACCTGGGGTGTTTATCCCCTCCACATTTTTTGTGTATTTTGTACATATTTGACCTCACTCATGTCGCACTACGGGGCCTACTTGAAATAAATAGTTTTTACTTGCATACCACCCGGTCTATGCTCCTCTATTTCTGTTTTTATCCCACTCTCTACCTACCTGCTTTAAATACCTGAAAAGCCGGTCTCAATGGACTCACACTGTCCGCCGCCGATGGCGTCATCACTATCCGGCATCAGCCGCGGGCAAGCGCAGTCCGTTACCATGGAGACCGAATATCAAACCATCATGTCAAATATAAACCATAGTGATCAGGCAGCATCACAGTTCATCTACTAAACAGACTAGAAGGTAACATGTACTGACATTGTACAAAGCCTTAACATCCCACCAATCATCCATTACAATTTTCACATTGGTGTGTATAGATCCAGATCATGGCCGTGTATATAGATATCATAATGGAAAATTCATATAAGGATATCACTGGAGATAAACACTCCAGTTACATGTATGTACACTGATATGACTGGAATATCTATGCTGCGATGCTGTCCGACCACATCCATTAAAATAAATATATACAAAACATTAAAAACAATATTTAGAACAATTCTTATGCATCACACAAACCCCATGAAAGAATCTGACATAAATACATTTTAGCATATTAACATGGCAATTATTAAATGGCCCTTCATTGCCTCTTAGAGTGTGAATAGAAACCCGTGGGTACCCACTAGAGCGTACATTCATGTTGATCCTCATAAGGTCATCTTCAGATATATGTAGAGTCATTTTACACAGAGTTTTATTAGCAATAGATCTCTCATATCCTTAATAGAATGGTCCATAATCCAGAAAGGTATTAAGCCGCCTTGTTTTTTTTAAACAAAATATCAAAAGGTTAAACAATAAAGACAATTTTTCAGTCTTCTTTCCTCATATTTTCCAAGGGTATTAGTGGAGGACACTGTATATATATATATATATATATATATATATATATACATACATACACATACACATTTTTTTTGGATTTCTTTATCAGATGTTTATATGAGTGTAACATACTTTTACATGTATTTGTGTAGTATTATATGCAACTTTTTTTCTTCTCCTACCATTTACGCATGCTATTACCCATTGAAAAGCCAATAGAATAAGAGCTACTGTAATTCTATTGGCTATTCTAATCAGCTAATAGAATTACAGTAGCTCTTATTCTATTGGCTATTCAAATCAGCCAATAGAATTAAAGTAGCTCTCATCCGATTGGCTGATTTGAATTTGAAGGCTCAAATCAGCCAATAGGAATTCAAGGGACGCCATTTTTAATTGCGTACCTTGAATTCCTGTTCAGTGTACGGCAGAGATCGTATGAAGAGGATTATCCACGCTCCATGGCTCCGGTCTTCAGTTCCAGCGTCCCCAATCTTCAGTTCCAGCATCGCCAGTCTTCAGTTCCAGAGTGGTCGGTCTTCAGCTCCGCGATCATCGGTCTTCAACTCCTCCACTCCGCGCCGGCTGGTTCCTGGAAGAAGAAGATGTCGCCGCTTGGAAGAAGACTTCACCGCCTGGAACAGGACCTTCTCCGCCAGTCTTCAGGACAGGTAAGGAGCACTTGGGGGTTAGACTTAGGTTTTTTTAAGGGGGGATCGGGTGGGTTTTAGAGTAGGGGTGTGTGGGTGGTGGGTTGTAATGGGGGAGGTTGTTCTTTTTTTTTTACAGGTAAAAGAGATGATTACTTTGGGGCAATGCCCCGCAAAAGGCCCTTTTAAGGGCTGGTAATAGAGCTGATTACTTTTTTAATTTAGTTTAGGGTAGGGACATTTTTTTATTTTGGGGGGCTTTTTTATTTTATTATGGGGCTTAGATTAGGTGTAATTAGCTTAAAATTCTTGTAATCTTTTTTTATTTTTTATAATTTAGTGTTTGTTTGTTTTTGTAATATAGTTTAGTGTATTTAATTGTATTTTAGTTGAGATAGTTGTAGTTTATTTAATTAATTTATTGGTAGTGTTAGGTGTAATGGTAACTTAGTTTAGGATTTATTTTACAGGTAATTTTGAAATTATTTTAACTAGGTAGCTATTAAATAGTTATTAACTATTTAATAGCTATTGTACCTAGTTAAAATAAATACAAAGTTACCTGTAAAATAAATATAAACCCTAAAATAGCTACAATGTAATTGCGCCGAAACCTGCGCCGTATATCGGATCGCGCCCCAAATCTAAATGTGGCAAATGACCATCCAGATAAATTACAATCCAATCAACCAACTGCCCAGTGTATTATGTATTGTGTGTGCAACCAGTTCCAAATACACAAACTGCACACAGTATATAGAGAACCAGTTCTAAATGTGTGGTTTAGAATACTACTTGCAGAGTTCCAAACGTCTTGTATCAGCGATGTTAACTGAATCCACAGATATTCCTGATATAAAGTAAAGAGGGTGCTGCCATCTGCAGAGCCTGAGCGTCTTGGACAGGTTCGGATATATGATAACTGGGAACAGAGAGAACACAACGCAACCCAAGATTCAAGCATAATATTTTATTAAATGATCACACACATAAATAGAAACATACTTACAAAAAGTATGTACTTAAAAAGCACATAGAAAATCCTCCATGCAGGAGTCCACAATACAGCATTTCAACGTGTACTCAGAGCAAGCGGTTGTGTTAACACAACCGCTTGCTCTCTGAGTACACGTTGAAACACTATATTGTGGACTCCTGCATGGAAGATTTTCTATGTGCTTTTTAAGTACATACTTTTTGTAAGTATGTTTCTATTTATGTGTGTGATCATTTAATAAAATATTACGCTTGAATCTTGGGTTGCGCTGTGTTCTCTCTGTTCCCAGTTATATATACTGTATATCTCTGCAATTATATTTCTGTCAATGAAAATAATGTAATATGTTATCAAAATAAGTAATCATAATGATAATTTATTTTGCAGGTTCTGGTTATGAGGATTAGCCTGATACAGAAGAGCACATCAATGTGCCATCATTTAGTGAGCTGGATGTTTTTTCCTGGCATTACTGTAAGGTAAGGGGACATCCAGCAACCAAGGTCATATCCAGTGCAGGGTGCTCCGGACCTATATAAAGAATCCTCTTATGAAAGAACCTTTAAGCTGCAACATATGCCCCCACAGCAGCATTATATGCCAGCCCAGGCTCAGAAGCAGCAGCATATGCCCCCACCGCAGCAGCAGCATATGCCTTCACAGCAGCAGTAGCATATGCCACCATTGCAGCAGCATATGCCACCATAGCAGCTGCATATGCCACTACAGCATTATGTATAATAGAAAACAAAACAGAAGGTGCCACATAGTGCAGGTCAGGCGATCAAAATCCACAATATAAAAGATAGCCAAATAGCTACTCACGTGGTATGAAGCACAATTGTGCAATAAGGCAGACCGGAACCTCAAGTCGTCCAGTAGACACTCAGGCAGTGGACAGGATAGTCCCACAAAGGTAATCACAAGGCTCCTTAGTCCCACCAAGGGGAGTCCAGGGGAGGATGATTGAAGGATCAAGTTCCTTAGCTGTTGCCAAAAGCACGCTTTGTCCCACCAGGGGGAGTCAGAAAATAATAATCAAGGGTGTCACTTCAGCTATGACCTATTAGATCATATGTGAGAGAGATGATCAAATGGCCACTGCAAGTATTATAACAAAAGAAACAGGGCTTAATTCTCCCAGAAATAGCACAGTGTAGCAGCGAGTATAAAAATAAAAAGTTTAATAAAAATTAGGTTTAAAAAGCAACGCGTTTCTCTTTGTCACAGCACGGTTTCATCAGGCTATTGAAAGGTATTTTGACAGGCCTCAAACACCATCCTCAATTAGTGATGCATCATATGTAACTTCACTGCAGGCACCAGAGTCAAGGGTTGTCCTCTCACAAGAATCTGCTCAGCCTTACACGAGAAGCCACATTTCCACCTCATGCATCTTCTTCCAAGGCAAAGTCATGACGCAGGCATTTATTTTTATTTTTTTAATCCACACAATTTTTTTAAGTGAGACTTCTATCTCACACCTATGCCAAATTTAAATTCTTTAAAGTTTTACTGATTAATCCTTAAAAACATTTTCATCTTTTTAAGATTTTTTAAAAGCTGTTTTACGACAACTTAAAGTGAATGTAAATTTTGATGAACCAGTGCCCGATTTTTAATAATCCTATTAAAATCAGGGTCACTTTAATTCATCAAACTTTAAATTTCACTGGTTTTGTTAAAATACTTACCTTTTCTTCATGAAAGCCGCTCCAGTGCTTCCCCCGGCCGTCGCAAGCCTCTTCATACATCAGCAATGACGATTCCGGCCTTCCTCAAATCACGGCGTTGCTTTAGGCAATGATTCCCCTGGGGGGGGAGCCGTGATTGGAGGATGCCGGAATCGTAATTGCTGATGTATGAAGAGGCTTGCGACGGGCTGGAGAAGCGCTGGAGTGGCTTTCAAGAAGAAAAGGTAAGTATTTTAACAAAACCAGTGAAATGTAAAGTTTGATGAATG